>NC_090251.1:5225048-5252548 GCF_037325665.1 Littorina saxatilis
CCCATCCTTGTCGACGAATGTAACCGTGTTAATCACCTTTGGAGGCGAACTCCACTCAAACAGGACTGAGCAAGTTATGGCTTCTCAAAGGAAGGCCAGTACATAAAATTACACAAAAGCCGCCAGACCACATCACAAACAGAACTGAAGAATGCACAGGTGTTGATTACATAGAGACACACACACTTACACACACACACACAAACACAGAGAAGCCGTATCTATAGAGAGATAGATGACAGTGTATTTTTCGCGTGGCTATAAATTGATTCGACCTTTGCACTTTTACAGTGAGGATAATTTACGGGTCCAATTTACGTTCTGTACACTGCGTTGACCTTCTAAAAATAGGTAACAGTAACAGAACGCCGGGAATATCCGAAGACGCTCAGCGCAGTGGACAGCGCAGTGTAGTAACTTACAACTGAACGGGAAAGCCACACGAAGGAAGGGAGATAAACGCCAAACACTGGAGAAGATAAGGAAGAGTTACTTATAATGGTGAAATGAACCCAAAAACGAAAATGAGTTCAGCGCTGCGCGCTGAGAGCACGTGTTGAAATATCTCATCGATGATATTGTGTCCGGGGTGTAGCTGAATACGGTGTCCAAATTTGAAAAAGATCCACCGAGAACTTTGGCGTTGTGATGTGGTGTAGCGGCTATGGTGTGTCGGTATGGGGGCCCGGGTAAGCTGAGGTGGAACCAAAATAGCTGAGGTGGAACCAAAATCGGTTCCGCGCTGCGCGCTGAGAGCACGTGTTGAAATATCGACCAGGTTGTGTCGTGTCCCGGGTCTACTTGAATATGCCCACCAAATTTGAAGCAGATCCATCGAGAACTTTGGCCGTGCATCGCGCACAGACAGATACACACACACACACACACACAGACACACAGACACTAGTCGTATATATATATAGATACTAGAGGAATACCCGGCTTCGCCGGGGTGAATCGCGAGACAGAGACAGACAGCGTGGCGGTTCATCACAATCACCTCTGCAAGCGAAGTCCTGTCAAACGGGATTGAGAATTTTAGAGCTTATTTCTTAGCCCTATATTATCTGTTGTGGCTTCTCAAATGCCAGAACATACAGACAGACGAAAGCCGCTAGACCCCATCACAAACAGAACTCTACAATCAACAGGTTTTTTCCCACACACACACACACAAACACACACACAGAGAAGCCGTATATATATATATGTATATCTATATCTATAAATATATAGAGATAGGTGAGAGTGTATTTTTTGCGTGGCTATAAATTGATTCGACCTTTTCACTTTGACAGTAAGAACAACTTACGGGTGCAAGGGAAGCGTTCTGGACAGCGCAGTGACATTCTAAAAATAGTACCTCAGAAACGGGAATTTGGGGTGAACGGCGCGACAGAGACAGACAGCGTGGCGGTTCACCACAATCACCTTTGAAAGGCGAAGTCCTGTCAAACGGGATTGAGAATTTTAGAGCTTATTTCTTAGCCCTATATCATCTGCTGTGGCTTCTCACATGCCAGAACATACAGACAGACAAAAGCCGCTAGACCCCATCACAAACAGAACTCTATAATACATAGGTTTTTGCCCACACACACACACAAACACACACACACACAGAGAAGCCGTATATATATATGCATATCTGTATCTATAAATATATAGAGATAGGTGAGAGTGTATTTTTCGCGTGGCTATAAATTGATTCGACCTTTTCACTTTGACAGTAAGAACAACTTACGGGTGCAAGGGAAGCGTTGTGGACAGCGCAGTGGACAGCGCAGTGACATTCTAAAAATAATAGTAACTTACAACTGAACGGGAAAGCCACACGAAGGAAGGGAGATAAACGCCAAACACTGGAGAAGATAAGGAAGAGTTACTTATAATGGTGAAATGAACACAAAAATGAAAATGAGTTCAGCGCTGCGCGCTGAGAGCACGTGTTGAAATATCTCATCGATGATATTGTGTCCGGGGTGTAGCTGAATACGGTGTCCAAATTTGAAAAAGATCCACCGAGAACTTTGGCGTTGTGATGTGGTGTAGCGGCTATGGTGTGTCGGTATGGGGGCCCGGGTAAGCTGAGGTGGAACCAAAATAGCTGAGGTGGAACCAAAATCGGTTCCGCGCTGCGCGCTGAGAGCACGTGTTGAAATATCGACCAGGTTGTGTCGTGTCCCGGGTCTACTTGAATATGCCCACCAAATTTGAAGCAGATCCATCGAGAACTTTGGCCGTGCATCGCGCACAGACACACAGACACACAGACACACACACAGACACACAGACACTAGTCGTATATATATATATACTAGAATGAATACCCGCTTCGCCGGGTAGCCGGCTTCGCCGGGAAGAAGTACTTAGAGCCGTACGCCGGCTTCGCCGGGTCCGAACTATGGACCCGCCAAGCTTAGGTCCCTCCCAGATTCGTGGAATGGGAACAGCACGAAAATGATTCAGTGGCCATAATGCCATTCCTGACCATATCGAGTCCCATCCTTGTCGACGAATGTAACCGTGTTAATCACCTTTGGAGGCGAACTCCACTCAAACAGGACTGAGCAAGTTATGGCTTCTCAAAGGAAGGCCAGTACATAAAATTACACAAAAGCCGCCAGACCACATCACAAACAGAACTGAAGAATGCACAGGTGTTGATTACATAGAGACACACACACTTACACACACACACACACAAACACAGAGAAGCCGTATCTATAGAGAGATAGATGACAGTGTATTTTTCGCGTGGCTATAAATTGATTCGACCTTTGCACTTTTACAGTGAGGATAATTTACGGGTCCAATTTACGTTCTGTACACTGCGTTGACCTTCTAAAAATAGGTAACAGTAACAGAACGCCGGGAATATCCGAAGACGCTCAGCGCAGTGGACAGCGCAGTGTAGTAACTTACAACTGAACGGGAAAGCCACACGAAGGAAGGGAGATAAACGCCAAACACTGGAGAAGATAAGGAAGAGTTACTTATAATGGTGAAATGAACCCAAAAACGAAAATGAGTTCAGCGCTGCGCGCTGAGAGCACGTGTTGAAATATCTCATCGATGATATTGTGTCCGGGGTGTAGCTGAATACGGTGTCCAAATTTGAAAAAGATCCACCGAGAACTTTGGCGTTGTGATGTGGTGTAGCGGCTATGGTGTGTCGGTATGGGGGCCCGGTTAAGCTGGGGTGGAACCAAAATAGCTGAGGTGGAACCAAAATCGGTTCCGCGCTGCGCGCTGAGAGCACGTGTTGAAATATCGACCAGGTTGTGTCGTGTCCCGGGTCTACTTGAATATGCCCACCAAATTTGAAGCAGATCCATCGAGAACTTTGGCCGTGCATCGCGCACAGACAGATACACACACACACACACAGACACACAGACACACAGACACTAGTCGTATATATAGATAGATATAGATACTAAGTGTGGTAACTCAAAACGCGTTAAACTACTCAGACATGAAGTGTTTTGTAACACATCTTTTAAAACTTGTTAATGACTTAAGTGCTTGATTGACAATGGAAGTGAATTCCAGACTGATGTACCCGAAAAAGCAAGACTGGTCTTATACAGGTCAATTCGTGGAATCGGTGGGATCAAGTTGACCGACCCATATCTGTCGGTAGCTTTATTTAAATAATGATGTAATGTAAATCGGCACTTTACCGTAATACAATGTATGCATGAACATGGCTTTGTTTAAAACTTAAGATGCTTCTCCAGTAGAAGAAAGTTGAGCCTTTTTAACTTCATATCTGTTAAGGCATTATCTTTTACGATGAGTTTAGCTGAGCGACGATAGAGAGATTCTACCTTTTTTCAAGTGGACATCACTGCTGCCATCCCAGAGCGTCGAAGCATAATGTGAGGCATTACATGAGCATGGTGGAACATTTCCAGGGTCTTTCTGTCCGTAAATTGCTTTAACTTGATTAGGAGGAAAATGTTCTTGGCTACTTTCTTGCAAATATGCTGTAATTGTGCCTGCCACTTGAATTCACAATCAATAATTACCCCTAAAACGCGGTGTTGTTGAACTTGTTCAATTGATTGCGTACCAATAGTAAGATTTAGTTTGACTGGAGAAATCTGATGTTTTTGTCTGTTTGCAATTACCATACTTTTAGTTTTTACTGGATGGACAAGCATAGCATTGGCAGAGAGAGAGAGAGAGAGAGAGAGAGAGAGAGAGAGAGAGAGAGAGAGAGAGAGAGAGAGAGAGAGAGAGAGAGAGAGAGAGAGAGAGAGAGAGAGAGACTCAGACTCAGACTCAGACCTTTATTACAAAAGGATAAAGGTTTTAGGCAAAGCCTATTCTTCCAACCTGTCCTTTATACAACACATAAAGACAGACGCACATTACAAATATAAATTCAATCATATAAAATACAGAAATACATTGTACAGAATGCAACACAATGTGCATTTAAGGAATTACATAAGGAGAACTCAAAAAATTACAAAATTACATTGACATAGTTATACCTTTCATTTGGGAATAAGTTGCTCCGATCAGCTACACATCCGTTAACATTAGTACAAAATGTTTAACAAAATAACAATCGAACAAGAAATTTCATTCACGAATGATGTGTGAACGTGACTGTCTCTTAAACATTTTCACTGAAGTTGCATTTCTTATCTGTTGGGGTAAGGAGAGAGAGAGAGGGAGCGAGAAAGAGAGAGAGAGAGAGAGAGAGAGAGAGAGAGAGAGAGAGAGAGAGAGAGAGAGAGAGAGAGAGAGAGAGAGAGAGAGAGAGAGAGATCAAATCAAATCAAATCAAATCAAATCAAATTTTATTTTACGAGGGTTGTGGCATAAGCAATATAAACGAGCTTCTTTTCAACCAGCCCTCGCCCAGAGAGGGACTATTCTAATCTTGAGTACATATATATATATGTATAGGTTACAACACGAGTGGTTTTTTATATGGCTTGTATTTCAGTCAAGACCCAGCGGATGAATATCATCGGGAGACACGAGCCTCTGGCGAGTGTCTCTCGATTGATATTCCCGCTGGGTCTTGACTGAAATACAAGCCATATAAAAAACCACGAGTGTTGTAATCTGTATATCCCATTCTACCATCAAACACAAAGTGTAGACTACTAGCGGCACTGTTGCGATCTGTGCAGGGTAAAACTGTTGCCAGCGAGACTTAGCCCTTTTGCAACCTTAAACTAAGTGACCGTCGCTGAAAAAATAAAACGAATGAGTGCATCGATAAGTACGCGGTAACACTACTTTCAGACCATTTAAAAGCTTTAAGTAAAGGTTCATAAGTTGCAAGAAAGTAATGAAGTCGAATAGAAATTAATTTAGTTGAAGCGCACAATTCTTTTGTTTTGCGTTTCAGGTCGGCAGAACGGGCGAAACGGGTTTGGGACCCATTTGGCTTACTCGATTCAGAATCGATTCCACGTTGTTTTTCTCGAACGTGTGTAATTAGGCTTATTGACAGAGAAGCAAATTTTAGGGAACAAATATGTAGGTTTAGATTTAACCATTTGCTCCCTATTTGAAATGTATCTACGTGATAAACTGTTTTGCGAGTGTGTTTGCATGGATGAACTTAAACTGGTATGGGTGAGAGGAAAACGCGACCGACACGTCTGTCACCGCCGATTGATTGCATTTTGAAGGAATATGACTGGATTACGGAAAAATATGTGGACTTACTGCAGAGCCAGGCAAAAGAGTAGACTTGCTCGCAAAACACGTGAAACAGCCGATGTTTGATAGCTGAAGGCGCACACCGGCAAAACACACTACCGACAGATTCTCAAAAGTCGTCTGCTAACGATGCAAGGGGAGGGTACTCGTGTTTTTGTTTTGGTTCGCTAGCATCTGGTTATCTTGTAAGTTGAATGTTCGTTTTTTTCGACCTGCATTGCTTTCATAATGAAAGAAACTTTTGCTTATTGCATCTCATACATCAGATCAGTTCTGAGATTCATTTTTGCGTGCAACTGATATGGTTTTCTGAGCCGTGCAATACGATTTTAGAACTTCATACAAATGTGTCACATTGTTCGGCGCGAGCGAGGTCAAAGGTCGGGAGGAAAGTAGTCCTTTGCCCAAATCGGAATCTGCACTATCATATATTTTTTGGAGTCCATGATGTATTTATTGAGCTATAAAAATACAACATATATACCCATACTGAAGTAACAGAGACAAAGAAGGGAGGTCATGGGATATATATATATCCCATGACCTCCCTTCTTTGTCTCTGTTACTTCAGTATGGGTATATATGTTGTATTTTTATAGCTCAATAAATACATCATGGACTCCAAAAAATATATGATAGTGCAGATTCCGATTTGGGCAAAGGACTACTTTCCTCCCGACCTTTGACCTCGCGCCGAACAATGTGACACATTTGTATGAAGTTCTAAAATCGTATTGCACGGCTCAGAAAACCATATCAGTTGCACGCAAAAATGAATCTCAGAACTGATCTGATGTATGAGATGCAATAAGCAAAAGTTTCTTTCATTATGAAAGCAATGCAGGTCGAAAAAAACGAACATTCAACTTACAAGATAACCAGATGCTAGCGAACCAAAACAAAAACACGAGTACCCTCCCCTTGCATCGTTAGCAGACGACTTTTGAGAATCTGTCGGTAGTGTGTTTTGGTGTGCGCCTTCAGCTATCAAACATCGGCTGTTTCACGTGTTTTGCGAGCAAGTCTACTCTTTTGCCTGGCTCTGCAGTAAGTCCACATATTTTTCCGTAATCCAGTCATATTCCTTCAAAATGCAATCAATCGGCGGTGACAGACGTGTCGGTCGCGTTTTCCTCACACCATACCAGTTTAAGTTCATCCATGCAAACACACTCGCAAAACAGTTTATCACGTAGATACATTTCAAATAGGGAGCAAATGGTTAAATCTAAACCTACATATTTGTTCCCTAAAATTTGCTTCTCTGTCAATAAGCCTAATTACACACGTTCGAGAAAAACAACGTGGAATCGATTCTGAATCGAGTAAGCCAAATGGGTCCCAAACCCGTTTCGCCCGTTCTGCCGACCTGAAACGCAAAACAAAAGAATTGTGCGCTTCAACTAAATTAATTTCTATTCGACTTCATTACTTTCTTGCAACTTATGAACCTTTACTTAAAGCTTTTAAATGGTCTGAAAGTAGTGTTACCGCGTACTTATCGATGCACTCATTCGTTTTATTTTTTCAGCGACGGTCACTTAGTTTAAGGTTGCAAAAGGGCTAAGTCTCGCTGGCAACAGTTTTACCCTGCACAGATCGCAACAGTGCCGCTAGTAGTCTACACTTTGTGTTTGATGGTAGAATGGGATATACAGATTACAACACTCGTGGTTTTTTATATGGCTTGTATTTCAGTCAAGACCCAGCGGGAATATCAATCGAGAGCCACTCGCCAGAGGCTCGTGTCTCCCGATGATATTCATCCGCTGGGTCTTGACTGAAATACAAGCCATATAAAAAACCACTCGTGTTGTAACCTATACATATATATATATCCCATGACCTCCCTTCTTTGTCTCTGTTACTTCAGTATGGGTATATATGTTGTATTTTTATAGCTCAATAAATACATCATGGACTCCAAAAAATATATGATAGTGCAGATTCCGATTTGGGCAAAGGACTACTTTCCTCCCGACCTTTGACCTCGCGCCGAACAATGTGACACATTTGTATGAAGTTCTAAAATCGTATTGCACGGCTCAGAAAACCATATCAGTTGCACGCAAAAATGAATCTCAGAACTGATCTGATGTATGAGATGCAATAAGCAAAAGTTTCTTTCATTATGAAAGCAATGCAGGTCGAAAAAAACGAACATTCAACTTACAAGATAACCAGATGCTAGCGAACCAAAACAAAAACACGAGTACCCTCCCCTTGCATCGTTAGCAGACGACTTTTGAGAATCTGTCGGTAGTGTGTTTTGGTGTGCGCCTTCAGCTATCAAACATCGGCTGTTTCACGTGTTTTGCGAGCAAGTCTACTCTTTTGCCTGGCTCTGCAGTAAGTCCACATATTTTTCCGTAATCCAGTCATATTCCTTCAAAATGCAATCAATCGGCGGTGACAGACGTGTCGGTCGCGTTTTCTTCACACCCATACCAGTTTAAGTTCATCCATGCAAACACACTCGCAAAACAGTTTATCACGTAGATACATTTCAAATAGGGAGCAAATGGTTAAATCTAAACCTACATATTTGTTCCCTAAAATTTGCTTCTCTGTCAATAAGCCTAATTACACACGTTCGAGAAAAACAACGTGGAATCAATTCTGAATCAAGTAAGCCAAATGGGTCTTGGGACCCGTTTCGCCCGTTCTGCCGACCTGAAACGCAAAACAAAAGAATTGTGCGCTTCAACTAAATTAATTTCTATTCGACTTCATTACTTTCTTGCAACTTATGAACCTTTACTTAAAGCTTTTAAATGGTCTGAAAGTAGTGTTACCGCGTACTTATCGATGCACTCATTCGTTTTATTTTTTCAGCGACGGTCACTTAGTTTAAGGTTGCAAAAGGGCTAAGTCTCGCTGGCAACAGTTTTACCCTGCACAGATCGCAACAGTGCCGCTAGTAGTCTACACTTTGTGTTTGATGGTAGAATGGGATATACAGATTACAACACTCGTGGTTTTTTATATGGCTTGTATTTCAGTCAAGACCCAGCGGGAATATCAATCGAGAGCCACTCGCCAGAGGCTCATGTCTCCCGATGATATTCATCCGCTGGGTCTTGACTGAAATACAAGCCATATAAAAAACCACTCGTGTTGTAACCTATACATATATATATATATATATATATATATAGATATATATATATATATATATATATATATATATATGTATAGGTTACAACACGAGTGGTTTTTTATATGGCTTGTATTTCAGTCAAGACCCAGCGGATGAATATCATCGGGAGACACGAGCCTCTGGCGAGTGTCTCTCGATTGATATTCCCGCTGGGTCTTGACTGAAATACAAGCCATATAAAAAACCACGAGTGTTGTAATCTGTATATCCCATTCTACCATCAAACACAAAGTGTAGACTACTAGCGGCACTGTTGCGATCTGTGCAGGGTAAAACTGTTGCCAGCGAGACTTAGCCCTTTTGCAACCTTAAACTAAGTGACCGTCGCTGAAAAAATAAAACGAATGAGTGCATCGATAAGTACGCGGTAACACTACTTTCAGACCATTTAAAAGCTTTAAGTAAAGGTTCATAAGTTGCAAGAAAGTAATGAAGTCGAATAGAAATTAGTTTAGTTGAAGCGCACAATTCTTTTGTTTTGCGTTTCAGGTCGGCAGAACGGGCGAAACGGGTTTGGGACCCATTTGGCTTACTCGATTCAGAATTGATTCCACGTTGTTTTTCTCGAACGTGTGTAATTAGGCTTATTGACAGAGAAGCAAATCTTAGGGAACAAATATGTAGGTTTAGATTTAACCATTTGCTCCCTATTTGAAATGTATCTACGTGATAAACTGTTTTGCGAGTGTGTTTGCATGGATGAACTTAAACTGGTATGGGTGAGAGGAAAACGCGACCGACACGTCTGTCACCGCCGATTGATTGCATTTTGAAGGAATATGACTGGATTACGGAAAAATATGTGGACTTACTGCAGAGCCAGGCAAAAGAGTAGACTTGCTCGCAAAACACGTGAAACAGCCGATGTTTGATAGCTGAAGGCGCACACCGGCAAAACACACTACCGACAGATTCTCAAAAGTCGTCTGCTAACGATGCAAGGGGAGGGTACTCGTGTTTTTGTTTTGGTTCGCTAGCATCTGGTTATCTTGTAAGTTGAATGTTCGTTTTTTTCGACCTGCATTGCTTTCATAATGAAAGAAACTTTTGCTTATTGCATCTCATACATCAGATCAGTTCTGAGATTCATTTTTGCGTGCAACTGATATGGTTTTCTGAGCCGTGCAATACGATTTTAGAACTTCATACAAATGTGTCACATTGTTCGGCGCGAGCGAGGTCAAAGGTCGGGAGGAAAGTAGTCCTTTGCCCAAATCGGAATCTGCACTATCATATATTTTTTGGAGTCCATGATGTATTTATTGAGCTATAAAAATACAACATATATACCCATACTGAAGTAACAGAGACAAAGAAGGGAGGTCATGGGATATATATATATCCCATGACCTCCCTTCTTTGTCTCTGTTACTTCAGTATGGGTATATATGTTGTATTTTTATAGCTCAATAAATACATCATGGACTCAAAAAAATATATGATAGTGCAGATTCCGATTTGGGCGAAGAACTACTTTGCTCCCGACCTTTGACCTCGCGCCGAACAATGTGACACATTTGTATGAAGTTCCAAAATCGTATTGCACGGCTCAGAAAACCATATCAGTTGCACGCAAAAATGAATCTCAGAACTGATCTGATGTATGAGATGCAATAAGCTAACGTTTCTTTCATTATGAAAGCAATGCAGGTCGAAAAAAACGAACATTCAACTTACAAGATAACCAGATGCTAGCGAACCAAAACAAAAACACGAGTACTCTCCCTTGCTTCGTTAGCAGACGACTTTTGAGACCGTCCTTACCTGGCACGGTTGGGCTTCGCTGTCAATCTATCGGCTGTTTCACGTGTTTCGCGAGCAAGTCTACTCTTTTGCCTGGCTCTGCAGTAAGTCCACATTGGCGATGAAGGTATCCGAGAACTTAACATGTGTGTATTTTTCCGTAATCCAGTCATATTCCTTCAAAATGCAATCAATCGGCGGTGACAGACGTGTCGGTCGCGTTTTCCTCTCACCCATACCAGTTTAAGTTCATCCATGCAAACACACTCGCAAAACAGTTTATCACGTAGATACATTTCAAATAGGGAGCAAATGGTTAAATCTAAACCTACATATTTGTTCCCTAAAATTTGCTTCTCTGTCAATAAGCCTAATTACACACGTTCGAGAAAAACAACGTGGAATCGATTCTGAATCGGGCTTAGGTCCCAAACCCGTTTCGCCCGTTCTGCCGACCTGAAACGCAAAACAAAAGAATTGTGCGCTTCAACTAAATTAATTTCTATACGACTTCATTACTTTCTTGCAACTTGACTTATGAACCTTTACTTAAAGCTTTTAAATGGTCTGAAAGTAGTGTTACCGCGTACTTATCGATGCACTCATTCGTTTTATTTTTTCAGCGACGGTCACTTAGTTTAAGGTTGCAAAAGGGCTAAGTCTCGCTGGCAACAATGTTTTACACTGCACAGATCGCAACAGTGCCGCTAGTAGTCTACACTTTGTGTTTGATGGTAGAATGGGATATACAGATTACAACACTCGTGGTTTTTTATATGGCTTGTATTTCAGTCAAGACCCAGCGGGAATATCAATCGAGAGCCACTCGCCAGAGGCTCGTGTCTCCCGATGATATTCATCCGCTGGGTCTTGACTGAAATACAAGCCATATAAAAAACCACTCGTGTTGTAATCTATACATATATATATATATATATATATGTCTATATATATATACATACGTAAAACAATTACAAAAGATAAGCAAGGCAGAAAAACTATTCACATGACTATATACACGTTGTAGGCTATACATACATTCTTGCGTTATGAAACACTGATGCTTTATGGACAGATATGATCAATATGAAAATAATCAGAACGAAGTCTTCCATCACTGTGACTTTTCGTAATTTGACATTAAATGTAATGAGAGGTGTTTTTGAAAGTATTGAGACTTGTTGGGACTCGAACTGATTCCGGGAGAGAATTCCACAAAACGCTGCCAGAATAAGCTAAACTTGATTTAAAGAGATCTATCCGCGGAATGGGGACGTTGAATTTTCGGCTTGGTTTGGCTTTAAATTTTGTAATGAAAGCACTCGGTGCATGGCCGGAAAGGATTTTGTGAAGGAGCACACCTTTATTTGATTTAAATCTTTCTTTTAAAGGCAAAATCTTAAGTTTTTTATAATCGTCGAAAACAAGACTGGATTGTTTTAATAGAACTGATTTTAGTGCTCGTCTGTGTAGACTGTACAGTGGTTTTAAAATGTTTGCACTGGCAGAGTCCCAGATGGTCGAACAATAATCCGTGATGGTTTGTATGTATGCATTATAAAATAATAACCTTGAGTGTGGATCAAGAAAGTGCTTTATTCTGTTCAACAAATATATTTTCCTCGACACGGTTTTACACAACGATCTAACATGATGGGTCCAAGATAAATTATTATCGATATTTACTCCCAAAACTTTGTGATCTCCTACTTCCGCTATTGCATCGTTGCCAATTAATAAGGAATGAGGATTATTCTTGATGTTTTGTCTTTTTTGCCTTGTTGTAATTAACATGTATTTGGTCTTTTGGGGGTGAAGACTCATGTGGTTATATTTCGTCCAATTAATGAGATCATCTACACTGTTCTGCAATGATAAGAGAGAGAGAGAGAGAGAGAGAGAGAGAGAGAGAGAGAGAGAGAGAGAGAGAGAGAGAGAGAGAGAGAGAGAGAGAGAAAGTGTCACCCTGTGGGGTGCCTTTCTCGAATTGCGACAGAAAGCGCCTGTGCATTCTGTCAACGGCTGTGGGTTTTAGCTTACCGAGCATAGCGAACACGGGGATTTCGTGTTGTAAGAGTTTCACGTGGGTGATTTCTGCTGTCAGGGCAAAACTGGCGATAGCTGAACTTGGTACGTGACAAGGTGAGTCACGTGATTTTGTCAAGGTTGTCTGTGTGAGACATGTTAACTGGACACTCGAAACTCAGCGGCTAGAGAGAGCAGTCGGTGTCTTATTTTCCTACGAGTTTGATGGTCTTCAACGCGTTGACAGTAGGGCTTGAAGGAACTTCAATTAGAGACCACTTTCTCTCTGTTTACATGCTGGCTGACAGACGGGGCGTCAAAGTTTCTTCGCTGTGCGGGGAAAGATTTCCACCGCATAAGGATTCAGCGCAAGAGGGAGGATGGCGGTATTTCCGTTGACGAACGGGTGCCATTCAAAAGGAAGCGGATTCGCTTAAAAGAGAGAGCTACCTACATTAGGCTGTTGAGGTAATAAATCATTATTTAACGCTGTTGACGAGTCTGTGTTTGTGGAATGAAATACTCTCTGTTGTTCTTTCCAGGTTAGCGCATAATTTGCTCTTTGTGACGCTAAAATACTAATCTGTATATGGTTTTTGCAGATATGGAGAGAAGGAAGGAAATAGCTGATTTGTTGTTGTAAAAGTTCGTTTGTGCAGGCCCACGTGCTCGATGAAATATGTAAAGGTGACATGTTTAAAGGTGGAGGTTGAGGGGTAGCGTGGCATGTTTAGTGCACCGATGCTTTTTGTTGCAGCCTTTCTTCATTTCTTCCGTTGCTGGCTGTTTTCTACTGCCTACGTATATCTACTACGTGCTATGCTGAGCGGGATGATGTTACCGGATCGTCCGCGGCATTGATGTAACCTGCTAACCTGATGTTCTGGTGATTTGCTGTCGCTGTCGCCGTCCTACCAGCTACAACTCTACTATTTCTGAGTGAGGCGCCTGATGTCTCCACTGTTTCCTGCTTCGTTGCCACGCCAGCCGGCACTACATTCGACGGAGCAGTTGTGGAGACTATAGACTAATCACGGGCTGCCCACTCAGTGGCAAAAAGCTAAGTTGCACCATGTCTTTTGCACCCTTCTTACCACCAAGTCATCTGTTATATTAATGATTACACTCGAGTGGTGACAACGTGGGGTGTGTGACACCTGCATGAACTAGCACTTTAAGGCAGATCAGTAACTTTTCTTAACTATGCACGGGATCAGCGTGTTATTATTATTTTCTGTACTTTAACTGGCATTTTTGTCAGTGACCACTTGTTTTTACGTTTTGAACGTAAAAAGAACATCTTTTGGAGTTAAGTCTCGAGGGAGGTGGCGTGATATTACATAAACAGGCGTCTGAAACTTTTACTTTTGTTGATTCTATTTATTTGTATGACTGCGAGAGTGGATCGTGGTGTGGTTAGTTAGTTAGAAGTAACAAACCGTTCATAATCACCTTATGTGATATATTGTAACGTGACAAATTGTATAACCAGTGGATTGGTTTTTACAATGGTAAAAAAAGAAAATGTACAAAAGCAGCATTTCACGTAATCAAATCAAAAGTATTTTCATGATATTACACTGACGTGATCGTTGATCGTAACAATTTTTGACAGGTGCCTGCTAATTAAGTCAGCATACAGGCACACTCACACACACACACACAAACACACACACACACACACACACACACACACACACACACACACACACTAGAGAGAGAGAGAGAGAGAGAGAGAGAGAGAGAGAGAGAGAGAGAGAGAGAGAGAGAGAGAGAGAGAGAGAGGCACTATCAATGATAAAATGTGGTGGCCAAAGTAAAAACACCGCAAAACATGTACAGGGTGACCCAAAAAACATACCACCCACTAAAGTGCTAACAACTCCTAAACTACTACAGCAATTTAATTCAGATTTGTTGTACAGTTGCTTGAGATATGGGATGATAAGTCCACATCATTTCAAGTTTGTATGTTAATCGTTCTGATTGTTATACTCTTTCGGAAAAAAAAAATAAAACAAGAGGCGAAGCCATCAAGGCTCACGTAAGAAATCGACAAACAGTAACACACACACACACACACACACACACACACACACAGAGAAAGAGCATAGGTGAAACTGTGCAAGAAAGCGAAACACTAGATCTAGATCTGTCTGTCTGCATGTAGCCTACTTACAGGGACACGACTGCCAACTAGTCTCGGCCCGCTCAAAAATAATAATGACCGAGACTTTCAGTACTTCCTTCGCGTGACGTCTAACCCTCTTACGTCATAATGTGACGTCAATGTAATGTGACATCTTCAAATGTTAGAGTTTCTACCAAAGACATACACCCGCACGCACGCACGCACGCACATACGCACGCACGCACAGACAGACAAAGTTACGATCGCATAGGCTACACTTACGTGAGCCAAAAATACGGGGATTGACACAAAAATACGAGATCTCGCCCTGAGTGGTAGCCACACTAACACGTTCTTAGCCATCCAGGTTTTCATTTGTTGGTTTGTCTGAAAGATTTTGCGTAATAAAACCATTCTATGACAATTTATGAGTTGAAACAGCAATACAGGGAGTCTAGGGGGTTAAAGTCGGTTGAGTCTGGCTATTGCTCAGTATCAAACCTCCTATTTTTGAGGCATTCCCCCTTTTTTTTTTTTAAATATTCTTTAAAAAGAGTACAGATAAAAAACACTTTACCACATCTCAGGCTAATTTACAACAAGTATGAAGTACACTGCTGAAATATTTAAGGAGTTATTAGCATTTAATGGGTGATATGTTTTTAGGTCACCCTGTACTTTGTTTGTCAGCTAATTTGTTTTCCTATTCAATATGATTATGTCCGAAGTTAACTGTTGGGTGTTATCAGTTCAGATCTATGTGCGTGCGGATTTAATGGGGAAGCTTGAAACACAACATGTCATTCGTCACACAGTAACACCAGGTTCACAAAGCAAAGGCACATGGCGAGCTAGATGAAAACATAATACATTTTAGCGTGATAAACAAAAAGGGTCCCTGCCTGAACGTTATAACATTTAGAGGGTCACCTAGAATCCGTCCTGATTGGTCAAAAAAACCATATGGGGCACTGAATTGCGGATTCTAGGTGACCCTCTAAATGTTATAACGTTCAGGCAGGGACCCTTTTTGTTTATCACTCTAAAAATTAACAAGACAAAGTAAAAATGTAATTCAACAATATCAGCGTGATTTATTCTAAAGAATGACACTTCAAATGCTGTCAGGTACTCTCTTTATCTAAAAAAAAATACCGACAAGTGAGTTTTGTCGGTGGGTGCGTAACGGAACAGCAAGGCACCGCCCATCGTCTGAGTGTGCAATGCCGACCCACCGCTCACTTAAAATCTAAATGATCAAAGTTCGAAAAAGTCAAGTGAAATTGTGCCACTCGCTTTACATCAAATGTATCTTTACCTCATTTCCCATCCGTCTGGAGTCGGTTCTAAATCTGTCGCTCTCTGTTCAACGAGAAAAAAGCGAAGCAACCGAAACGCATGTTCAACATGGTTTATCTTGTGAGATTGTTGTGTGTCAAAGGCATTTGACCTGTGAATATTTATCACGTCAGGTGTGCTACTCTGATTGGCTGACTCAGGTCACGAGAATTCTTTGACTGACAGGCATAATCAGGTAGAAGCGCTCAAGTTCCCATTGCGGCTGTTCTGTCTAATTCGCGGGGTTGCTTCGAAATTTCTTTTGGTCGAATTAAACGGTAATAAAACCGTTATTTCTAATATGCTGACTGTTAGCAAATGATAACAGACATGTCTCACAAACGATATCAACATTCGCCTAAAAGGCTCATGCTTGATATCTTTTTTCTCGACATGTCTTGTTATCATTTGCTAACAGTCAGCATATTAGAAATAACTCATATTAAATTACAAGACATGTCTGTTATCATATATTTTGCTAACAGTCAGCATATTAGAAATTACGGTTTTATTACCTTGCGGTTTATTTTGACTAAAAAACAATTCGAACCGATTCCGCAAATCTAGAATAGCCGTAATGGGGACGGGATTGAACCGAGGCTGGTGTGGCCGTATGCACATGCCCTCATGCAGCCAATCACAAACCTGACGTCAGTATATTAACAGCGGACAGGGTCTCACCAAACAATCTCACATCAGGTTCAGTAACCCTTTTGCTTTGTTTTCTCTAGTCTACAGGAAAGGGACAGATTCACTGTCAACATCAGACAGTAAGAAAATAAAGTAAAACTGCATTTGACGTAAACTGAGTTACGCAATTTTATTTCATTCCTCGGAACTTGTACCATGTAGGTTCAAGCGAGCGGAGTACATGTCATTTTCAGAAGGTGGTTGGTGGCTGTATACCCACCCCTACGCTCAATGTCAATAAGAAGCGACCATTTTCTTTTTTCGTTGTCCGGGGGGCCCTGTAGCTAAAACAAAAAGAAGTAAAGGTTACATTTGTATAACCTGTTATGTTCGGCTTTGAGCTAACTTCGGCACATCAATATATGTCAATTCCTTGTTACTCCTAGTTCTGATAGCAATAAATACTGTCCGGGCGTACTTTTTTTAGCATATGAATTTATTTTGAATAAATAAGCAAGCTCTTTCTTATCACAAGCACTATCATGTTCAATGGCACGAACATCAGTGCTGTTGCTGCGGTCATTTTTTGTGAGTTTTCGCCATGGCTAAAAGTAAATGTCGGGGGAAATAGGCGCAAACGTTGTAAACTCTTTCAGAAATATTTTTTTCATCCCATTGTTGTCGACTTTTTACACACGAATACCCTTGAAACAACCTTGACACATTTTTGGTTTATGAACAGTCTTACAGCTGAAGCGCGTCTCAGTCTAGCAAAGAGGCAACTTAGAGAAAAAATAGACTTGGGTATTCCATAACTGTCATCTCCGTTACCGGCGATTTCTGGCAAAAGAGAAACAACTATTGTTCCATCTTGTGATAATTGTATGGTGTTCGCTCACAGGAGCAAACTTCGAAAAAATCATTAAAAAGGCCGTCAGGCTGAGGAATTACTCTTTGAGTATTACATCATAGAGTAAGTGTGTCCGCACACACACACACACACACACACACACAACAACAACCCCCCCCCCACACGCATGCACTCGACACACACGCACAAGGCTACAATACCTTTGTGACTATCTCCTTATTTTTGTGTGAATAGCTGATCATGATGTGTCCATCCGGTATCTTGACTTCTGTAGTCTCGCTCGGCGGAGCATGTTCTTGCCTGGGGGCCTGCTCTTTGTGTTCAACGACATCTGAAAGTAGTTTTTGCAAGCAGGGTGATTACTGAATATACGCCGAGTTTCGTACATGGGATTGTACTGGCTGTGAGTTGAATGCATTTTTGTTTTAAACTTGTAGCCACAATTAATAAATTCATAAACTGTGAAAAATGCGAAAGGGTCTAAACAATAGCCATCGACGTAACTTTGAACAGGTACCAAACTCGTAAAATATTTGTGTGTACAATAACTACTATTTTAGGCAAGAATGCGTCAACCCGATTACACTTTTTGTGTTTAACCAGTTTGGTAATGGTTCCACCTTGGCTGCAGTCCCTTCTCAATGAAGACCTGCGCAATAATAAGCAATTTACGAACAACTAAAACAAGGCAAATAAACTGTTGACAATTCACGTAAAGCGAAATCATTTTAATCAATCTGTGCGCCTAACAGAATTAAACGGAGCCATCATTCGTTTGTGACGGAACACAATGCATTATTTAACCAAGGCTGTCTGTCTTGGTTGACAATCCTTAAGGCCTCTAAAACTTGCCAATTTCGCGAATGGGCAACTTGCCAATTACGCGTAATCGGCTGCCGATTCCGCTTAATCGGCTGCCAAATTCTCGAAATAGGCAAGTTTTAGAGGCCTTTACGCGATTTCGGCAATTACGTGAATTCGGCACGACATATATAGATATATATATCTATGGACTGGCACACCAGAAGAACTTGAGATCTTCCAGAAGCATATCAACACATTCCGTCCTACCATCAAATTCACAATGGGTTCTTCGCCGGTTGAAATGCCCTTCTTGGACATCACGCTCAAAATGCAGAAGGGGTACATAGATACAGATCTCCATACAAAGACCACGGACAAACGAAACTACCTGCACTATTCGTCGTGCCACCCAAGACACTGCAAGGAAAACATCCCCTACAGCCAGATGTTGAGGGCACGACGTATATACCGTTTCTTTTCTTGCTCGGTATATATATATATATATGTGTGTGTGTGTGTGTGTGTGTGTGTGTGTGTGTGTGTGTGTGTGTGTGTGTGTGTGTGTATGTGTGGTATGTGTGCGAGTGTGTGTGTGTGTGTGTGAGTGTATGCATATGTAATGTGTGTGTGCGAGTGTTTGTGTGTGTGTGTTCTGTGATCGGTATACCTTTGTAATTTTGCAATATAAGAACGAGAGATGTGCATGCGCTTTGCAGCAACTTAACAGACGCGCATATTAGCTTTTTTCCTTTTATGTATTGTTACATTTCTTAAATTTTGAACAGTTTGAAGACTGTAGTATGCCTTTAGGATTGTAAAGGAAATGCTTGTCCTGCTCCTGATATTAAGTAAGGAACTTGTGTAATTGATCTTAGACGTTCTGAACTGCAGTTAAATGCTACTAAATCAAGGCATCCAACGTGCATGAACCTATGTGTATGTCTGCGTGTGTTTGCATCTCTGTCCGTCAAATACAAAACCTTTGTTTTCTTACCTCCGACAGCAGCTGAACAGCGTGGAAAGAACAGACAACCGAAACCAGAAGGTTTTGTCTGTTGTTGTGGAACCTTGGTTACACCGTTGGACACATGCAATGTGTGAACACTGGCACGTTTTTCTGTGTTCACATCAGCATCCGGAGCGCTGGTTTCACTAGCTGTTAAAATACAGTACAAGTGAAATAATACAGAACAGATAACAGCATGGTTTTGAATATAATATTGTAAAAGAAGATGCTGCAAAACATGTGCATAACTGGACTGCCAAGGGTACGCTATGCAAATCCAAAACTGCCAGTTGCTGGTGAACAACTGTTGGTCAGGTACACATTTCAATACACATGACAGAGCTATTAAAACAAATTACATGTTGTTCTCCATCACATGCGTATATGCCCATAACCTTCATAATGAATATGTCTGTCAGCTGGTTAGTAAATTAAGGTGGAAATGGTTGCTTTAAAGGTGATCGTCTACACATTTTGCTTTTTCAATTATTTTATGGTTAGATTTCGCTAAAACGTTATGTCAGATGAAGAATGAACCATGGGGGAAAAGTCACTATGCTGACAGCCACACCCACACAATCACAGCAACAGTCTGACACTGGGTAATGGAGCGCTGTCCACGAATTTGTTTTAAGGTGTAAGGGTCACCCAGAATTTGGAAAAAAATCGTTTTTCAGATATACTAAATTATGATGTTGCCAAAAGCTAGAACAATATCTCTATTTTCATGTGCAGTTTACATTTTGTCTCTAGCATACATAGTTTTCTTGCAATAAGTGGTCAAAGTAGGTTGGTGGGAATTAAAAATCCCTTTAATCAAGGCCTCTGTTGAATGAAATTATCGGTTCTGATGATGAATTTGATTCCAAAAACTGCTCAGAACAGTCAGACACAGATGATGAATCAGACAGTAGCTCAAGTGAAGATAGTTTTGATTCTAATCTCTTGATGACCCCCCCATAAAGGACATAAACTGATAGATGTTGAACTTTTTGCTGTTTTATGTGGTGAAAGTTCGCGCGAAATCACAGGCAGCTGCACTGTCTGAATGAAAAACTTTTTTAAATATTCACCTATTCCATTGAAACTTTGCACATCAAATGTTCACTTGACTGGCTATAGTTTGTTCTAGAATGAAGCTGATAATCAGAAAAATAGATTTTTTTTTATTGTGTGATATATCATAATAATATAGAATTATAGTATTCTTTTGCTAATGCTACTAAAAGCAACATTTCCAACAAAACAGAAAGCTTTTAGAACATACTGTAGGTAATGATGCTTTAAATATGAGTGCCAATTTATTTTTCAATTGGACACATAGTTTTTCCCCAAGAGATATTTCAAAAATGCTAAAATTAGCATTTTTGCAGGTTTATTTTGCCCATTATTTTACGAATTAAATAATTTTGTCAGTTGTTCTACTTAATGTAGGTATTCAAACTTGATGTTTTCTGAAAATATAATGATTTTTGAAGAAAACTACCAAACATCAAGCCAATTCATTGATTGCAAGTGACTGAATAAAAAAATTACAGTTTTGGTCCGACAATCTGGGTGACCCTTACGCCTTAATCGAACGAAATGCACAGTATTCGAGAGAAGTTTTGCCCTCGGTATTTGCCAAAAAAGAGTATCCTACTGCGCTTGAATACGGCTACGATGGCTTCGTCCTTCCTGATAGAAGGGGGTGTATTTTTGATATTTTTAGGGAATAGACTCTGCATTTTAATGGTCAAATGTCGATTTCTGTCTACAAATGTAGCCCAGGACTTTTAAAAGCACAGTCCTTCCCTTGTAAACGATTCGGCTCACCATCTCTGATCTTGTCAGGCATGGACATGAGATAAGACCATACTTGCACTTTGGGGTCTTACAGAATTAAAAAAATTCCAAAACTCCAAAAAAAATTTGGAATCAACAGAACACACTCACCCACCCCCCATTCCAAAAAAAGACAAAAATGGAATCGCTTGCTACTGCTTTTAATGTCCAGTTTCTGTCTTGTGGTTGTCGATGGACGCGATGTCTGCCATCTTGGTCTTGAGGTTTGACGTGGTCTGCTGAACAGACTGCAGCTGTACCTGCAGTTTTGATTTGCACCAGGAATACTGCGATTTGTTCTTGTAGATAGCCAGGCATGTGCTATAAGTGCCATACTCTCGAGCTGCAAAGTTCAAGCAATCCAAAACATTTCCTGCAGTTGTGACATCTGGAGTCAGGAGTTTTGCAGCATCAACACCGATGTCGTCCAAGAAGCTGTAAAGATGGGCACATTTGGTGGCATCAATAATGGCTGGCTTCTTGCTGGGATCGCCCCGAACCTCAGTTGGCGTGGGTGTTGATGGTCTGTTGACGAGTGGGATTGGAAGAGAAAACCTACCAGCACTCGGCTGATTGGCAGTAGTCGTTGTTTTCTTTACTGTGAAGAAATCACGGAACTTATTCCTCTGGGTGTCCGGGTCGACTGTCGTCTTGATTTCCTTTTCCATGGCGTCAAACACAGCGTCAACACAGCCAGATTTCTTTGCAGCAATCCACTCGGCCTGTGCTGCCTTGAACCGATCTTGTCTCGACGACTTTTTGTGAAGTTGGCAGTACATATTGACGAAGGATTCATACCGAGAAGATGGTGTTTGAAAGATGCACTCTAATTCTGAAGTCGACATTTTCAGTGGTTTGATATTCGTCTATGCGGGAAAAGTTGTCCAAATCCACCGGCCACACATACACCATGTAGTGAACATTATAACAGAGAGCAATTGAACTGTACTCGCCACTACCGTAAATGGACGTTTAGTGGTGAGTACAGTTCAATTGCTGTCTTTTATTCTCTTCCCTCTCAACCTTCAGCCACTGCTTTATATTCACATTTCTTATCTTAACAAGTTGACATGATACTGAACACTGTTTACCCTTTCTTTGAACGTTGTATTAATAATACCAAGGAATGTCACTCACTACAGGCGCGGAAAAGGTTACAAAATAATATTTTGTTGAGTTTCCAAAAAAAATAAAAATTCCAAATTGATGGCTAACCCACCCACCCAATTCCAAATTTTTGTTGGAGTTTTGGAATTTTGTTAATTCTGTAAGACGCCTTAGACACATGTCTGGATGCTATTTGGACAGATTAGGAATTTGTAGATGAACTGGTTTCTTTATAGCCAAAGTTGGCATCTGTGAAATACATGTACAGTGAAGTCCGGCTGTAGTGATAGACCCATATAGTGATAGTCCGGCGGGGATATAGCTCAGTTGGTAGCGCGCTGGATTTGTATTCAGTTGGCCGCTGTCAGCGTGAGTTCGATCCCAGGTTCGGCAGAAATTTATTTCACAGAGTCAACTTTGTGTGCAGACTCTCTTCGGTGTCCGAACCTCCCCCCGTGTACACTACATTGGGTGTGCTCGTTAAAGATCCCACGATTGACAAAAGGGTCTTTCCTGGCAAAATTGCTTAGGCACAGTTAATAATTGTCTACCTATACCCGTGTGACTTGGAATAATAGGCCGTGAAAGGTAAATATGCGCCGAAATGGCTGCAATCTACTGGCCGTATAAAATTTCATCTCACACGGCATCACTGCAGAGCGCCTAGAACTGTACCCACGGAATATGCGCGATATAAGACTCATTGATTGATTGATTGATTGAATAGAATTTCTGGGTCCCGGTCCCAGTTGTTCATGTTCTTTGTTAACTTAGTCCGGTTGTAGTGATATTTTTCAGTCCGGATATAGTGATAGTCCGCTTGTAGTGATACTATTTTCAAGTCCCGGGGAAGCTAAAGTCCGGCTGTAGTGATAATGTTCGAGAGTAATCTCCCTTTACCAAAATGGCGAGCAAAAGCCAGCCACGCAAGGAAGTATTTACTTGTACATGTGTACATTTTTATTTTTTCATTTGTTACTGATTAAAGACTACATTTCATTCCTAAAAAATCTGACAATTTTTCATTTTACCCTTATTTCTAAGTGGCCCTTCTCTCTCTCTCTCTCTCTCTCTCTCTCTCTCTCTCTCTCTCTCTCTCTCTCTCTCTCTCTCTCTCTCAAACACACACACACACCCACGCACGCACGCACGCACGCACATACACACACACACACACACACCGGCTGTTGAACTGCCAGGACGGGGGTAGGTTAACACAGGACATTTGCAAGCCTGACAAAGACGACAGAAGAAACGTCACAAAACGAAATCAATAGTGGTTCCAAATTCACCTTGTTACTGCCTTGAGGCTAGTTTACCAAGTATGCCGCCGCATATAGCAATAAAAGCTTTGAAGATATCACTACAACTACAAGCGATTGGCCGGAACCGGACGTCCGGATGTAGTGATCAAACCTACAAAAATAGCACTATAACCGGACGTCCGGATGTAGTGATCAAACCTACAAAAATATCACTATAACCGGACGTCCTGGTGTAATGATAGTCCGGATGTAGTGATAAAAAATTTGGTCCCAAGGGCTATCACTACATCCGGACTTCACTGTACATTTATCGCCAAATACAGAAAATCATCAGTGTTGAGATTTCAGAATAAAGATGTCTTTCAAGGGGGCCACGTGACAGTCTCTTGAATAAAAAACATCCCAAAATCAACTTGACGGAACCCACATTTTGATATTCGTTCAAAAAGCTGTTAATGTTTGTTTTATGTGGTTAGCTTTCTTAGTAGTTGTGCGTTCTCTCATTTTCTACCGGATGTTTTCGGTTTCGACCGTATTTGAAATTGTATTCATTTTTGACAGCCTGGAGAGAGAATTCGGTATTAACAACACACACAAAAACAAATACAGATTGTCCAATCATTATACGAGTATATATATGGACAAACAGTATTTCGCTTCTGATGAATTGAAAATGTACAGTACTTACAGAGATGTTTCTGGTATTTAATGAAAGAAGACTCTTTTCTCTTATTGCACAATAAAACTAAACTCACAACCATGTATCGTTGTATCATTGTAGAGAATGTAAATTTGGTCTAACCATTAAATCACAATTTGGAATTTTCCTGAGAAATGTGTGGACAGTTAAGTGTTTTGATATATTTGGTTTATTGCAATAAAGGAATCCGGTTTGAAGCGATGACCAAATCCACCTCCCGGTCGCCAGGGGCGAGTTCAAAATCCGCCGGGCTAATAGAAACCGTCTGGTAGCTCGCCCGACTGTCTAGTGAAAATTCGGGTCAAATGCAAAGCAACTGTTGGTTTTACTATTCAGGTTCATGTTTAAAAGCCAAATAAACACTGCACATGCAGAAACTCCTGTCGTCAGCAAAAGTGCCGCCATGTTCTAGTGACCTGGGAACGAGGCTCCCATCTTAGATGCGCTTTCGACGGTTCATTCGAGCTGTTTCTACTTTCACTACTAATACCAAACACGCATTTTCTATTATGTGGTGAACCTGCATACCAAGTACAGTATCTTAACAAGTCGCTTAAGGCGAAAATACAATATTTAGTCAAGTAGCTGTCGAACTCACAGAATGAAACTGAACGCAATGCCATTTTTCAGCAAGACCGTATACTCGTAGCATCGTCAGTCCACCGCTCATGGCAAAGGCAGTGAAATTGACAAGAAGAGCGGGGTAGTAGTTGCGCTAGGAAGGATAGCACGCTTTTCTGTACCTCTCTTTGTTTTAACTTTCTGAGCGTGTTTTTAATCCAAACATATCATATCTATATGTTTTTGGAATCAGGAACCGACAAGGAATAAGATGAATGTGTTTTTAAATTGATTTCGACAATTTAATTTTGATAATAATATTTATATATTTAATTTTCAGAGCTTGTTTTTAATCCGAATATAACATATTTATATGTTTTTGGAATCAACAAATGATGGAGAATAAGATAAACGTAAATTTGGATCATTTTATATATTTTTTTTTTTTTACAATTTTCAGATTTGTTTAATTAATTTTTAAGCCACCAAGCTAAAATGCAACACCGAAGTCCGGGCTTCGTCGAAGATTACTTGACCAAAATTTCAACCAATTTGGTTGAAAAATGAGGGCGTGACAGTGCCGCCTCAACTTTCACGATATGACGTCATCAAAGACATTTATCAAAAAAATTAAAAAAACGTTCGGGGATTTCATACCCAGGAACTCTCATGTCCAATTTCATAAAGATCGGTCCAGTAGTTTAGTCTGAATCGCTCTACACACACACACACACACACAGAGACACACACACACACAGAGACACACACACACACACGCACATACACCACGACCCTCGTTTCGATCCCCCCTCGATGTTAAAATATTTAGTCAAAACTTGACTAAATATAAAAAGACCAATGCTCAAAAAAGGACAACAGCAAACAGCACAAGAAAGAGGAAAGTTCGACCATTCAAAGTACATTGGTGAGTGATTGCCGATAGCGGAGAGGAAAGTGATAGGTTTGAGTTAGATGGAAAGATAATGGTGGGTTTTATTTTGTTCAAAATTCTTAAAGGTGGTCGTCTACATTTTTGTTTTTTTTCAATAATCTTATGGTTAGATGATGAATGAACCATGGGGGAAAAAGTTATAGAAACAAATATATATGTAAAAAAAGTTAATGGAAAGATAATGGTGGGTTTTATTTTGTTCAAAATTCTTAAAGGTGGTCGTCTACATTTTTGCTTTTTTAAAAATAATCTTATGGTCAGATGATGAATGAACCATGGGGGAAAAAGTTATAGAAAAAAATATATATGTAAAAAAAGTTTTTTATTTTTGGGTAGTATCTCAGACACTCCCAATGTTTTGTTTTCTGTTTTCTGAGACCATGTGCTTTGACTAAAAATATCGACCAATCAAATTATCAGCGGCGCATGCACAAAGTCATCTATGGTCCAAAGATGTCTGCTATCTTGCGTTTGACAGACGCAGTGCGTAAAAAGCGAAATGCGATCGATCAAGGCGGCATAGGCCTGAATGTGTAAATTCGGTGGACCAGAAACAACCCTGGGATACTGCAAAGTTGGAATTGGGCACCAAATCCGACCGGCAAGGGACAAAAATGCTCATTGAATTTTACATCGGGGGTGTGTTCAAAGTACTTTTGGCGAAATCGTAAGCGTGACAAAGCCCAGGGAGTCTTTGGATGGAAGAGCATGCTGAAACGGAATGTAAGTATAATTTTTGACATTATACCCAACCTTTCCTTTGATCTCCCAATGATTTTAGTTGTATAATTGGTTTGAAACCTATGGATTATGTTTCTCAGTTCTGAAACAAAGCTTGTAGCTGTTGGCTAAAAGGGCGTCCGAAAATCTAGTTTTCACATTATTATTTTCTCTGCACGTTTTCCTTTTCTCATCTAGTGTCGTGTCGTGTATGTGTCGAGGGAGGGGAGTTACGTATCAAGTGGCTGTTTCTACTTCGGACAGGCGACGAACTGCGCAAGACTGCGGACTTCCTGGCAGCTACTGGTCTGAGGATCTAGCACGGCCACCAACATCGAACGCAGAAGAAGAAGAAGACTTCGGACAGCATAGATCGAGCTCACATTCTTTTTTTAGAATCTGTTAGATCTGTTTTAAGTTCAGCTACATTCCGTCTGCGCGTGCCCTACACGAACGATTGATTGAAAAAAAGAAGATTCTCTTCAGAGATCCATGATACTTTGAATATCTAGTTTTAACCACCACGTTTTTACATTGTGTGGTTGAATGATTAGGTGACGTGCATCTCCACGCTGACGCGAGCTCGTGTGTGTGGGGTCTGCCTGTTCCCTGTGACTTCAACATACATTGTGTGTATTCAACAGTGACGTTGCACATTGCAAATCTGTGCGCCAGGAATGTGTACAAGAAAGCCGCAGTTTGAGCAACGACCCAACGGTAAGATATTTTATTCGAAAACTATTTTATTCGATGACAGCGTGTGTTAGCAAGCTTCTATGATGTTCCTGTACACAACCCTCACCGCTGCGACAGGAATACTTGTTCATGATTTGAAGGTTCACACACATCCTGTAGGGCACGATAGAATTACTCAAAACGACACGCATATTTTTGTTTGTTTGTTTGTTTTTGAAGTTGCTGAAATAATTATTTTGTCTTGGGAGAGGATTTTTTGTGTAAGGATTTTTA
>NC_090251.1:5255048-5405048 GCF_037325665.1 Littorina saxatilis
CCAAATGAACTTCCGTCAAGGTTCAGAATTCAATTGATTTGGTTGATACATGACTTGTAATGCATTGTTTGCTTGATCTTAAAAGTAATGTATTTCCTGGCCTGTTAGTGGCATCATAAGATTCAGCAAGTCTTAACGGGAAATGCGTCATGTCACACACTTGCATAAATAGTGGCAGTGGAATGGAAAAGTAGGGCTAATAGACCTAAACAAAAATATTAAAATGTTATCAAATAGTTGTCAACTACTAATGATAAGAATATCATACTGGAAAGATATGGCGACCAACGTTGCTTTCAGTGGCATTTTTCATCTAAAGGTATTTTCAATTGCCGGAGTTCCGTTTCTCTATCTACGTTTAAAATTTGAGTTGACACGTCGTTGTGTTATTTCTGTTCGTATTGTGTATCAAACAACGGGTTATGTGGAATGTCAAAGATCTGCAACACACACACACACACACACACACACACACACACACACACACACACACAAAGGTTGCTCATACGACTCACCTTCGTCTTAATAAGTTATGGTTAATGACTCAAAAAAGGATCTATCTTGAAAGACGTCAATGAAAATGATGCTTTACACCAGATATTGACCAAACTGTGATCTTGAGATATGTATGACGAGGGCCAACAGAGTTAGGACCATGACTGACAGTTCATCAAACCATGGGAGGGGTGAAGTTTGAAAGCTCTCCTTACTACAAACACATGGAAGACCATGAACAATTCCTTTTTTTTGACAAAACAACCTAATGTGACCTTGAAATTTGACAAGGATCTAGCAAGCTTGCATCATGCCTCGAGGTCATTAACCAATGAGAGCGTGTGGAATTTCAAAGCTGAAGTATTTGCCAAAATATTAGACTGACTTGGCCATTTCTACTTTAGTATTACGAAGTGAATTGCCAGTGTATATGTGTTCATAACATTTAACTTAAAGATTAATAACTGAAATAGTACACATTTCATCCAACGATTATCCGCCCTATCCTTGCCCGCCCATCATTTTTCAGGAAGTTTTTTTTTTTTCATCATAATTTAATTAATTATTACCGCACAACATAGTCGAGGCATGCACAAATGACGATTAGCAGCAGTTTCCTGACATTTCTGAAACTTCAGATTCTTAAGTACTATTTTTGTACTTACAGGTCTTTGACGGGTGCAAAGTTGAGGTTGCATGCCGCAACACTGGTTATCAACCTCCCTTCCCCTATCCTGGTAGTGGTGACAAACACACCTGGATGGGAGCCGCTCAGCAATGGACAGGACCAGCTTCCTCAGCTCTTAAACGGTCATCTCGTTCACCATGTTATGACCAACACAATTAAAAGCCATATTGTCATGAAAAAATGTGGTGCATGCACATTTGTATCCATTTCATATTGTTTCATATGTAGTATTATTGAACAAGTGGCATATAGATATAATAATAAGCTCACTTGCCTGACATACATGAAACGTTGTGGAATTATCATCCCACATCTCAGGGTAATGTAGGCCTACACCAAATTTAAAGAAAGTTGCTAAAGTAATTCAAGAGTTATCAGCATTTTAATGGGTGGCATTTTGTGGGGGGTTACCCTGTACTTGTTTGTGTGTGTGTGTGTGTGTGTGTGTGTGTGTGTGTGTGTGTGTGTGTGTGTGTGTGTGTGTATGCTGATATACCATATATGTCATATATGTGTGTGTGTGCTTTATGCATTCAGATGTATACATGTGTGAGTGTGTATAATTAAAATTCTTTTGTTAAATAAAATGTGTCTCGACTGATTGATTGGATTGTCGATTTTGTAGTGTGTCACCACCTCTCTCTCTCTCTCGATCTCTCGATCTCTCTCTCTCGATCTCTAGATCTCTCTCTCTCTCTCTCTCTCTCTCTCTCTCTCTCTCTCTCTCTCGCTCTCTCTCTCTCTCTCTCTCTCTCTCTCTCTCTCTCTCTCGCACACACACGGAATTATAGTGTGTCACGACTCCCCCCCCTCTCTCTCTCTCTCTCTCTTGTCATTGTCATTGTCTCTCTCTCTCTCTCTCTCTCTCTTTCTCTCTCTCTCTCTCTCTCTCTCTCTCTCTTTCTCTCTCTCTCGCACGCACACACACACACACACGCACACACCCATTTACAATATACAACCAGCCCATACTTGAATAACTGAGATTAATATAAGCACCCAAGCAATAACAGAGAGAAGACATCTTCAAACCATTACATTTATAACAACATTTACTCACTGTAAGAGAGTTGGATCTTTCTTTCCGATAACTCTTGGCGGCAGCTTCTTGAATAGCTGTCCGTATGCTGCCTCTCTGTTTGAGAAGCGAGTAAAATTTAATTCTCTTTTAGCTTTATACTCCGTTATCTGTTTTGTGTTGTTTGTAATAGTATTTTTGTCCTTATGTTAACCCACCCATCACCCCCCCCCCCTCTCCCTTCCCCCCATTTCCCATAGTAAAGAAATGTATGTAATCACTTTGCACTTGTAATGTTTTATTATTTTTTGTATTATTATTATTATTATTATTATTATTATTATTATTATTATTATTATTATTTATTATTATTATTGTTGAATTGTTTCTTGTATTGTTTTTGCTCTCCCTCACCCCCCAACTCCCTTTTCTGTACATAGTCTGATTTCTTTTTGTTTTAGTTCCTTTTATTTGGTGTTGAATGAAATGTGTTTTTATTGTGTTTTTTAATTTTCCATGTACCCTCACGGGGTTTTATTGGAATAAATAAAACTTGAACTTGAACTGAACTGAACTCTCTGTGTCCTTGATCCCCTTCTACGTCCCGGATTGCGCTGACAAACAACACGGCCGCACCTGCTGGCCCTGTCCTGTCTCTTCTGACGGATGGAGAAGATGAGGTTGAGCTTATAGTTGAGACATGAGAAAAGCATGCTTGATTCGACCTGAGTATCGAAATGGACAGCTTTTAATACAAAAAAGAAACAAAAACATAAAAACTGATAAAAGACACAATCTAAGAAATGGACAAACGGTTATTATTGACGTGACTGAATCATAAGTGAATAAAATACGTGGCTTATACCTATCATGCAATACAGCGCAATCATCAGTTTATTTATGCCAATTGTAAAATGAGTTACACGTTTGGCATTTTTAAGAACTATAAATGCATAATTGAATCGTATAAGAAAACAAACACAGATACTTCCATTCACTCAATTACTCACGAATACCACCACGCGAATGTCACACACACACACACACACACACACACACACACACACACACACACACACACACACACACACACACACACACACACACACACACACACACACACACACATAGACCTAAGAAATAAAAACCATCTGCATTCGAAGATTCAACCGGAGAATCTTGATCTCTGATTCAACTGTTTGGAATAGAATTTAGATCTGTAGTTGTTACTCTTACAGGATAAGCAATGGCGATTCTGACATCGGTGTTGCGGGTAATAGTCTACGTAAACTAATCAAAAATGAATGCACAAAAATCAAGGACTCTTTTTGGAAAATGCAATGGTTTTTGATTCAGATCCCTATTTTGTAGTCGAAATGTGTTTGTGTGTAGAAATACACATTAGATCGATTGCATGCATTTTAGATTTCATTGTCGGTGTACGTGTGTCACTGTATCGGAACTGTGCGTCTCGAGACATTCAATTAACGTTAGGCCTGTGCTTTTGCTTTACTGTTATTATGACTTCTTAATTCCTGAACCGAATCATTCAGCAGAGCCTCTTTGTTAACCGCCATAAAACATAAAGTACCGCAATGTGCACTGCTGTAAGCGTAAAACTGACTTGTGAGAGGATCCCTGAAATGCGACAACTCAGCTAAGATTTCATGTCGACGAATGACGAACACAGTACGTGAACAGAGCAAACACATTGCTTGAAACAGTTTTGTTGCAATATAAAGCCTTGTTTGCAGTCACTAAAAAGTCATCTACGACAAGAATGTATTGCATAAATTGATAAAAGAACTTACCAGAGAAATTTCGTCAAGGAAGCGGCTGCTCGCCACTATGAATTCTGGGTGGTTGAGCACTTTGAAAACTTCCGGTTAACATTATGTTCCAAATAAGGATATCCTACTATGCTGAAATACTACAATGAATTTTCAAACGGCTAACCTGGCTCCGTCCTTTGTGATCGGAGGGGTGTTTTTTTGGGATAATGTTAGTGAATAGACTCAGCATTTAAGCTGTCAAATGTCAATTTCTGTGAGAAAATGTAGACGAGGACCTTTAAGATCATGTCAACAGAAAAAACAACGCAATTTGATGTGAAACAACATTGCTCAAGGAACAGGTCAAGTCATGCGCAACAAAGATTGCTCATTGCAACTTGCGTAAGTGAAGAATGGTGCTTTTAAAGGCACAGTACGCCTCCCGTAAACCATCACAGATACTGTCAGGCTCTTACACACTGTACAAACACCCTTTCATTTACACACTCACCGCTTGAGAACATCCTAGGTGTGACCGTGTCCTTCGTAAAGAGCGAGCAATTTTCAACGAATTAATCAGTTTGCGGATTGTCTGATAACAACATCGGCGCTAGACCAAACTTTTAAAATCGAAATAATAAATTGACAGCTTGTTACACAAACATTCTTAAATCATAAAAGAATTCTTTTTTTTATCAAGATCAGTTTTGAAAGTTTGAAAAAAGAAAAGCCCGGAAACAGGGTAACGCAAGGCCGTGGTTCTCGTAGCAGACGACGGTAATGCCTATCGCCAGTTCCTCTGAACAGTCAAAAGCCATCGCTAGAGTTCGTGTGAATCACAACCGTTTGGTGCGTTTAGATTCAGAGGTACATAATAACGTGCTATTGCAAATAAGCTTACAGCGAGTCGCATTGGAAATCACAAACTGACGACTACATTGTAAAAATAAGGAAACTGCATCACACGGGTTCACGATGGCTCAGGGGTAAGATAAACCACACAAAAATAAATTCTTTGAAAATTGCTCGCTCTTTACGGAGGGCACCTAAGATGTTCTCAAGCGGTGACTGTTTAAATGAAAGGGTGTTTGTACTGTGTGTAAAAGCCTGACAGTATCTGTGATGGTTTACGGGAGGCTTACTGTGCCTTTAAGCCAGACAAGATGCCAGCTGCGCGCGGTCCAGTTGCCGATCGTAGGTACCACCTCTATAATTTAGCACGTATAAATATAAACCTGACAGGCATTCATACTAACACTGTTTCATTGTTTGTTTGTCTAGTGTTTACCGGTCTTGTGGAATTTCTGCCGGGCTAGTGACTTTTCTGGTAGTTACTCTAAACACCAAAAGAGGGTGTCTTAGGACCCTCTAGGACGGGCGTCCGCTGGGAGCCCTGTCGATTGTTTCAGTATACCCTTATTTTGCAACCGAAGGCAGTAATTGTCGTTTCGCACACACACGTTAAGATATTTAAAAATTCGAACAGATTTTTTAAAAGACACTTCATACCCTTTATATCCTTTACATGTATGTATATTGCCTTGTAAGGACCATAAACAACGTGATTTAAATCAGAGACACAACTCTCAATTATGTTTGGACAGACTGTAACACACACACACACACACACACGCGCGCGCGCGCGCGCACACACACACACACACACACACACACACACACACACACACACACACACACACACACACACACACACACTTTTCGCAATCATATGGTGTAAGTATTTTTATTGAAGGGTTTTATTTCCACATAACCGAGGGAAAAACTCATGTAACTGCATTGTAACTGACGTTCTGTAATGATCAGGTGAGTAATATTCAAGGTGAGGAGATTTTAAACTTCCCCAGCCAGCTGTCCTCGTTGCAAAACTAAGGGTAAGTGTTTCTTCCTCAGGTTACCTTTACATTAATTCTCAGTATTTTATTTTGGTCAGCAATTGGGGTAAAAATAAGGGCTTGCATATCAAGTTACTTGCGATCAAAATTTCTTTTTGGTTAAGATGTTTCCCTATTTGACATTTCAGGAGTTTGAGTAATGTTTTGTGTCTAGTTGCTAACCATGAATTTATAAAGGAGGCTAATTATGACTCAACAGAAATGGCCCAGTTTATACGTTTCTCTGCACTTTGCCATCTGTCATGTCACACACATTTTTACCGTTTTACTATTACATTGCAAAAGAGAAAATCTTGATGCCAACTTCGGCAAAACCTGTGTCACAATATTCATCCCTAATGGTGCTTTTTAGATTTTTGGTAAGATATGTTGATTAAGGTTCTGATAAAAACAAACAATGAATACTCCAGCAACTTGGATACCTCATTCTTTCCTTCAACTTGCTGGGCAGTTTTTTGTATTTTGGAAAATTGTTCTGGACGGCAGAAATGTTACTATTTAATTGCTTACCTTGGTCAGAAACTGGTGAGACGCTAATAAGCCTGTCACAAAGATGTGGGTATGAGATTTGGGTTATGTAGCCGTCGTGTTTTTAACCTCCCTAAATGTTGAAGCAGGCGTATGTGACAAAAGAGGCGTTGTTCACGTGTTTCGTGTGTTGCACGGAAAGAACCCTAGTTTGAGATGAGTTGTGTTACGGGTGTGAGAGATAGAGCCGGTATTGAACTAGAAAGATCACAACGCTCAACATTTTCAACCAGTGAGGTTGTCAGCGTGTGTCAAATTTGTCTGGGACAAATTCACTCTTTCAAGAGACGGGTCTCTTAAGGTAAATGATTTACTATGTTGTATATTATTGAAGTTTGATTACATAGCTGCAATGTAAAGGTTAGTGTATACAAAGTGCACTAAATCTTAGTGTGAAGTTTTAAGAGAATTCTTGATGTAATTGTATCACGGTTTTTCTTGGGGAATTTCTTGAACATAAATGTTACGCATTTATGTTATGCTTAAGACGGTGACGCTTTGTATGGCAGTGTTATTCATAGATTAAGTATTAGCTTGGATATTGAATGTGGACGGAATGTGAACGTAGAATGAACGAGAATGTATGAGTTGATACATGAATGTTTGGAAGAAGAGATGGTTTTAGAGAATGTTGTATTAAGACTTGGTTAAATTCTTTAGGAGTTTCCATGAGGAGTTTCCATGGCGTGTACGAGGGACGGACCTTGGCGAGCAAGGGACCACATCGGCGCAGATGGCTAGATGACGGAGTCTCCATCGTAACCAGTCGTAGCGACGACGGTTCTTTTCGCTAATGGCGGAAGCATTTCTCGGGGAGAAATGTGAAAGGTGTGCGTGGCATCTAAAAGGAGAGTTTCTGGGAAATTCATCATCAACGGGATTCAGCGACACAATGATGTGTAACACGAACACATATAAGTAACTCCTTTATTCACACTATAATCCACTTTATGACAAAGCCATTTACAGCATTGTTTGCGGTCAATTTGATATACATCTTTTATCAAAGCAAAGTTTAAAGAAGCCTGACTATGTGGAAGAGATTTGTTTCAATTCCTTGCGAATTTTGTGTAAGTAAAGACAAAGTACCAGCTTAAGTAACTTTTCCTTCGTATATTAAGAGCATTATTGTACCATATAGGACATCCCCAATTTTTTATTGACTGGAATTTTCTGCGGTTTACTTAAAGCCCCAACCTCCCTCAAATGGTTACCATAACGATTTAAATCTCCTCACAAAAAAGCCTTATGGGACACACTTGCAATAGCATTTAACAGCTTTAAATGACACAGTTCGTTTGAACGGCTATTTAGCTTGCGTATGCCACACACCAGATTTCGTGGTTTATTTTACCCCGGAGCCATCGTAAACCCGTGTCACACACTTTCCTTTTTCATTTCGTCAAGTTTTGACTAAATGTTTTAACATAGAGGGGGAATCAAGACAAGGGGTGTGTGTGTGTGTGTGTGGTGTGTGTGTGTGTGTCTGTGTGTGTGTCTGTCTGTGTGTGTGTGTGCAGAGCGATTCAGAGTAAACTACTGGACTGATCTTTATGAAATTTTACATGAGAGTTCCTGGGTATGATATCCCCCAGACGTTTTTTTCATTTTTTCGATAAATGTCTTTGATGACGTCATATCCGGCTTTTTGTAAAAGTTGAGGCGGCACTGTCACACCCTCATTTTTCAATCAAATTGATTGAAATTTTGGCCAAGCAATCTTCGACGAAGGCCGGACTTCGGTATTGCATTTCAATTTGGTGGCTTAAAAATTAATTGATGAATTTGGTCATTAAAAATCTGAAAATTGTAAATATTTTTTTTTTTATAGAAAACGATCCAAATTTACGTTCATCTTATTCTTTATCATTTCCTGATTCCAAAAACATAAATATGCTATATTCGGTTTAAAAGCAAGCTCTGAAAATTAAAGATATAAAAATTATGATCAAAATTAAATTTCCGAAATCGATTTATAACAATTTCATCTTATTCCTTGTCAGTTCCTGATTCCAAAAACATATAGATAAATGTTTGGATTAAAAATACGCTCAGAAAGTTAAAACGAACAGAGGTACAGAAAAGCGTGCTATGCAGCACAGCGAAACCACTACCGCGCTAAACAGGTTCGTCAGTTTCACTGCGTTTTGCACGAGCGGCGGACTACGGTCATTGTGAAAAAATGCAGTGCGTTCAGTTTCATTCTGTGAGTTCCACAGCTTGACTAAATGTAGTAATTCCGCCTTACGCTACTTGTTTTACATTTGTCAAGTTTTGACTAAATGTTTTAACGTAGAGGGGGGAATCGAGACGAGGGTCGTGGTGTCTGTGTGTGTGTCTGTGTGTGTGTCTGTGTGTGTGTCTGTGTGTGTGTGTTGAGCGATTCTGAGAAAACTACTGGACCGATCTTCTTGAAACTTAACATGAGAGATTCTGAGTATAGTATCTCCAGATGTTTTTTTCATTTTTTTGATAAATGTCTTTGATGACGTCATATCCGGCTTTTCCTGAAAGTTGAGGCGGCACTGTCACGCTCTCATTTTTCAACCACATTGGTTGAAAGTTTGGTCAAGTAATCTTCGACGAAGCCCGGACTTTGGTATTGCATTTCAGCTTGGGTCGCCCCAAAAAGACTACTCCCAGGGAAGATCGTTTCATCCAACGGCAGGCGCTGCAGCACCGGGCCACCACCTGCAAGGTCATCAGAGGGCAGTTACGGGTGGCCACTAACATCAACGTTAGTGAGAGGACCATCGGTAACCGCCTGCATGACGCCCGGCTGCGGAGTCGTCGTCCTGCTGTGCGTCCCCTGCTGACACAGGCTCATCGCCGGGCTCGTCTGGCCTGGAGTCGCCGCCACTTGAGATGGACGCGCCGGGACTGGGCTCAGGTTCTATTCAGTGACGAGTCCAGGTTCAACCTGTACCATTCTGACGGCCGGAGCAAGGTCTGGAGGCGTGAGGGCGAGCGTTATGAAGACGACACAGTGCATGAGAGGGTGGCCTTCCGCGGGGGCTCTGTCATGGTTTGCGGGGGCTTCAGCCTTCATCAACGCACCCCCCTGTACCATGTGGTCGGGAATCTCACTGGTCAACGCTACAGGGACGAAATTCTCGCCCCTATTGTCTTGCCGACCCTGCAGCAGATTGGCCCAAACGCCGTGTTTCAGGATGACAATGCTACTCCTCACAGGGCCAGGCTTGTCAACGACTACATCTAGCAAACCGGGGTCGCCAGGATGGATTTCCCTGCCTGTTCGCCAGACATGAACCCCATAGAGCATGTATGGGACGAACTGGACAGGCAGGTGAGGGCCAACCACCAGCCTCCCAGAAACCTGCAGCAGCTGCTGCAGATGCTCCAACAGGAGTGGCAGGCCATTCCACAGGCCTTTTTCACGAAGCTTATGAACTCTATGCGGTCAAGGTGTGGTGAACTTGAGCGCAAACGTGGCGGACACACCCATTATTGACCTCACGAAAGACTTGTTATGTTTATTTGTGACCCCTCTGCTGTTTGTGGACATGAATAACCGAATCGGCTCGATTAAATAAACCCAAAATTTGCAGTTGCGTTGCACATTGACTGAAGTAAACGTGTTCCAAATTTCCGTACGATATGTTCATTCGTTCTTTTGCTGTGATTGCGTGTGTGAACCGTCCTTAACTTTTTTCCGCTAGTATATAACATATGTCATGTTCACTCTTAAAATGTGATCACAATTAACGAAAATAGATTAATTAATCTTACGATTAAAATTTAAGAAATCGATCCAAAAATGATTTCATCGTATTCTTTATCATTTTCTGATTCCAAAACCATATAAATATGATAGGTTGTATTCAAAACAAGCTCGGAAAGTTAACAATAATACAGAAAAGCGCGCTTTCCTGCTTACCGCAATACACTACCGCGCTATTCTGGCGTGTCAAGATCACTGCGTTTTGCACGTGGGAGGTGAGCGATTTTCTTCTTGCGGGGATTGACGAAGCTGTACTGTCTTGGTGAAAAAATACAGTGCGTTCAGATTCATTCCGTGAGTTCGACAGCTTGACTAAATGTAGTAATTTCGCCTTACGCGACTTGTTTCACAATTTCGTCGTCAGTTTATTTCAATGCGATTCGCTGTATCTGCAATAGCACGTTATTGTGTACCTCTGAATCTAAAATGCAACAAAAGATTGCGAGTCACACGAACGTATCGGCGGCGGATACATGATGGTTTCAAACAAGCAAGCGATACACATGTATGCAGAACATTCGTCTGCTTGGGGAAACACAACCTTGCGTGAACAGCTTCCGGGTTCCCTTTTTTCAAACTTTCAAAATTTGAAAGAATTGTGAGTGATCTTGTCTTGATGAAGAAAAAAAATTATGATTTAAGAATGTTTGTGTTACAAGCTGTCAATTTATTATTTAGATTTTAAAAGTTAGTTCTAGCGCCAAAACGAGGCGTCCGATTGTGGTACTAGACAATTCGTCTGGCCACGCAAAAATAAATTCTTTGAAAAATGCTCGCTCTTTACGGAGGGCACCTAGGATATGTTCTCAAGCGGCGAGTTAAGGGTGTTTGTACTGTGTGTAAAATCCTGACAGTGTCAGTGACCAGAAACTGATGGTTTACGTAAAGCTGAGTGTGCCTTTAAAGGTCCCAGTACAGATCTTTCCCTGAAAATTCTTTGCCTTCTAGCATTCATGTCGGCGATAGTGACGTCAACTTTGTCTCTTCTGTGACTAATCTTGGCATTACCTTCGACCACTTCCTCAACCTTTCTCAGCACGTCCAAAACATTCGCACAATTGCGTACAGTAACGTAAGGAAAATCAGTTCTATCCGCCACTATCTTACCCCCCAAGCCGCTCAAACTCTAGCCTGTTCTCTAGTTCTATCCGGAATAGACTATTGCAACAGCCTGTTCTATGGCTGTGATCAAAAACTTGTCGAGTCACTCCAAAAGGTACAAAACTCTGCCGCCAAATTGATATATCGTTCTAAGAAGTTTGATCATGTCACACCACTTTCTTTTGCCCTACCTTTTCTAATAATAATAATAATTGTCAGTAAGTACTGGTGTCACATGACTGATGTGAACCAGTTGATTGGCTAATGGCGATGCGCTTAAATCTGTTAGCGCACTCTTGGAGTGCGCTAACTTTTCCACAGAGCGTATTCTTACGCCCTTTGCCAAAGCGAGACTGTACTCTCATCCTCAGAATTAATTAATGACATGTAGCTTATATTCTCCACAATACCAAATGACCATAAATTCCCTGCTTCTCAATTAAAGCAGAAGTGGTTTTTTTCTGACAGATTGCATGTGCCTGTGCCAGTGCCAGTGATCTAAAACTAGAAGCCGCTGTGTTTCATCTCATTTTCGCCGACTTGCATAGATTCTTCTCATAATATGCCGTGTTAGTGGCATGTAGCTTATCATCCACATTTCCAAATGATGAGTTAGTATACAATTCCCAGCGGCTAACAGAAAACACAAGTGTTATTCCGATAACGTACACAGCATTTGGAAGACTGATTCGATCGACTCTAGCAGACTACACTGAAATACGACTGCATCAGTTCAGTAAATGAATGGTTTCCGAATTATTATTTCAAGGCAAGAACAATCGTAATCGAAAACGTGTAGGGTTCAGAACGTTCTTACCATATAATTATAAGACTTATTACCAGGCTGCCTTATTCGTGCAGACTCAGTGACAGTGCAGACTGCAGTGGTTCGATTGTTCTAGCCTAGCAGACGACATAAACCCCGCTCAGCAAATTAACATGTTGGGCAAATGTGAACGAAAAAACGATGGGGATATAATACGTGTAGGGTTCAGAGCATTCTTACCGTTCATATTTAGTATCAGACTCCCCGATGAGTGAAGATACAACACGAGATATATGCCACATTTATTTTGAAAATGTGCGAACAGTCGAGTCCTTCGTGTCGTGGGGTAGTCAATTCAAGGGGAGTCACTCCGCACAGTCAATCCATCGACGCTCGACTGAAGGTTTCGAATCGCAAATAATGAAGAGCAGAGTCCTTTCTCAGAGTTCAAATGAGGTCTCTCTGAAAGATCATCACTGTTCAGCTTTAACACTACACTGGAATTTACCAACAGAAATTAAAATGCGTGTGACGAAAGCACGACACACTTGAGACACCGGCCCACACAAAAGTAGATCTTACTGTACACGACCTGACCACACAGTTATACCTATTCAAATGCGCGTAGCAAAGTGTGCGTTTGGAATCTTCTTTTTTCTATGGCGGTACTGACAATATCGTTATTGAAACAATCCCAGTGCACTAAGGGATTTATAGAGCAAATCTCGAAAATAATTATTGAACTCAGCGCTATGCGCTTCGTTCAATAATGAATTTTCTCGATTTGCTCTATAAATCCCTTAGTGCACTGGGATGTCTCAATAACTTAAATAATAATGATGTTGCGCTATATAAATGCTCATTTATTATTATTATTATTATTATTATTATTATTATTATTATTATTATTCGTTCCCTTCACTGGCTTCCCGTGTCCGCTCGTATCAGATACAAGCTTGCTTGTATCTGTTTCTCTGCCAAATTTGAAGATGGCCCTAAATACCTCAAGGAACTGCTCGTCACATATGACAATCCCTCTGACTACAACCTCCGCTCACGCGCTGACAGTCGCAAACTGGAAACTCTCGAGCGAAGCTTGCCTTTTTTTGGAGATCGCTCGTTTGCTTCTGCGGCTGCCATTGTCTGGAATTCTCTCCCTTCCTCCGTTCGCCATTCTGCTTCTAAGGACTCTTTCCGCAGTTCCCTTAAAACGCACCTTTTTTGCGAATCCTTGTAAATTGTCCTTGCCATCTTTATAGACTGTTAGAGGTGAAGTTAGATTTGTTGTTTGAATGTGTCTTTGTACAGTTGCTTCAGCTTTGATTGAGCTATAGGGTTGTGTATGAAATTTGCATTTAGTCTTTCTTTTTCTTGCTGAGTGTATGTACAGTCTAGAGAGGAGACGGACATGGTGTGAGCTTGTCCAGGGGGGTATATGAACATCTCAGTGGCAGGGGGATGGAAGCACTTGTTAATGAGTGGGAGTGTGTATGCGCGTGGTGTGCACGAGGATGTATGTACGTGAGTGGTATTTGTAAATGTGTATTATGATAATATCATCTTTGTATTTATATTATTGAAATTGTTATATCTCGATGTACAGCGCTAAGAGCATAGTTAAATTTGTGAAGCGGCGCTATATAAGCTATCTTTATTATTATTATTATTATTATTAAAATGTGTATCTTCATTGCATTGTTGTAACTTCTCTTCAGAAACTGAAATCAGTGAAGGAGTTCGAGTACTCTAAGCATGAATGATTTATAGGGAAAAAAATGCAAATGAAAAATAATATTATGACAGAAAATCTTACCTGCATCATCATCGTCGGCAAACATGGACAAAGCAAGGGCTGCTCCTCTTGCATTACCTGATATGTGATCGTCCTTGTTCTTCTCGAGTACTTGGAGCATTTTCATCAAAAACTCGTTTTTCTGTAGACAACCAACCCACAAAGGCAGTGATTGTATCAAATCACTGTTATACAAAACAAAGCAAACAATGATAAACACATTTCTAAACAATGACAAGTAGCAAATATTAAAAGAGTTATTTCTGTATTTCTTCAGAATACTATTGTGGAGAAAAGTGCAGTGCACATACTTTTTGGGGGGTATCTCTTATTTTCTCTATACGAGCCTTATAAGTGTACAAGAGGGAACTTCAGTACACATAGCCACTGCGCTGAGCTAAGAAAGTAGGTCATCTTAACTTTTGTGCAGCCAAATTGGAGTTTCCCCATATTTCTTACTAAAAATTTTTGGTACCAGGCGAGTTAATCATTTCCAGATGTGTTGCTGGGGTGAACTATGCAGGCCATTAGAGAGCCAACTGACCACAGAGGGGCCTTTGCTCTAGTTCCCCCTCCCTGAAACATCCGGCCAAGACGGCGACTAATTGACTGGACTTTACCATCCATGTATCTGTAGGCAGTGATTTTGAGTTTTAGGATTTCTTTTGCCTTACCTTTTCTGATAATGTTTTAACCACGTCGTTTTTGAATGTAGTATATAAATTATAATGTCCCTTTTAGTTTAAAGATCGATTTTGATATGACTGGAAAAGGAGAATAGCCAGTGGGAGAATAGTCGGTTTTATGAAGTTTGTGAAGTGCATGGTTTACATCCTCCCTTTTGTTTTCTTTCTTCTTCTTTAATTAGTTATTGTGGTGCTTATTGTTTTCTACATACACACACACTCTCTCTCTCTCTCTCTCTCTCTCTCTCTCTCTCTCTCTCTCTCTCTCTCTCTCTCTCTCTCTCTCTCTCTCTCTCTCTCTCTCTCTCTCTCTCTCTCTCTGAGGCAGAATATTTTAATAAACTGATCTCTGAAAAAAGGGATACAGCTACAATCTGGCGAGCAGTGAATGAAATTCTTGATAAATCTAGGAAGGGATCAACCAATACTCATTCACAAATATCTCCAAATGATTTTAACAAACACTTCATTTCGCTAGCAGACAACCTAACATTTTGTCTCAATCACAATGATTCCCTTGATACGGATGATTGTTTTGAAAAATTAAAAACATTCTGTGGACAAAAGTTGACTCAAACTGACACGTTTTCTATTCCTCCAATCTCAGTGCACGAAGTAGGAAAACTGGTAGAACAAATGGCGAATAAGAAGTCAATGGGTCCAGACAAGATTCCAGTCAAGTTGCTAAAACTTGCTTTACCTTACATTGTCGATTCCCTAACTTATGTTTATAACCTAAGCATACAACAAAACGTGTTCCCTTCTATTTTAAAGTGTGCAAAAGTATTACCCCTTCCAAAAAATAAGGATCTTACAGACCCAAACAACTTTAGACCTATTTCCCTCTTACCTGTTCTATCTAAACCCTTAGAAAAGCACATACAAAAACACCTACTGGCATATATGGAACAAATGAATCTGTTTCATCCTTTTCAGTCTGGATTCCGCTCTAAGCATTCCTGCCACACCGCCTTAAGCTCTTTATGCGAGACTTGGCTGTCAGCAATAAACAAAGCAGACATAACGGGAGCGTTGTTTTTGGACTTTAAGAAAGCCTTTGACCTAGTAGATCACTCACTTCTACTAAAGAAATTAAAGTGCTATTTAAAAGACGACTCAGCCTGTGCCTTTTTTGAATCGTATCTTTCAAAACGGAAACAGTATGTATCCATTAACTGTAAAACTTCGTCAAATGAGTTTGTCAGAAGTGGTGTCCCTCAAGGGTCTGTATTAGGACCTATCTTGTTCTGTATTTATATAAATGATTTACCCCTTCATGTGTCCGATGAAAAAGTTAGATGTGAGTTCTTCGCGGATGACTCTTCTGTTCACACCAGTCAAAAATCTTTGGAATCCGTCAACTCTTCTCTTCAAACAAGTGTGGATGAAATCACTGAGTGGTGCGTTTCTAATGCAATGATCATTCATTTATGAGTATGGTGATAACCACGAGACAAAAACACCAATTAAGTCCTTTACAATTACAACTGTCAGTTGGTTCAACTCAAGTGCAGCAAGTTAGGGAACATAGATTATTGGGTGTTACCATTGATCAAGAGTTGAAATGGCAAACTCATTTGAGTAATATTTGCAAACTAGTATCAAAAAATGTGTACCTGTTATCTAAATTAAGGCATTACGCTGATTCTGCAGCACTCAAAATGTTCTATTACGCCCACATAATGCCTCATATAAACTTCTCATCGACACTTTAAGATAACTGCAGCGATGTTCATTTAAAAAGACTCAATTCCCTGCATCGCCGAGCTGCAAAACTTATTCTGCATGATTTGAATAGGTCCACGGATGATAAACTAAAGCTCTTGAATTTCCTCCCCTTGAAAGATCAGTTGACGTTAAACAAGGCTGTGTTCATGTATAAAATTCTAAATGACGACTGTCCTAAATATTTGCAATCACATTTCAAACATGCCACAAAAAGATATGAGTCCCAAAAAATCATCCCTCCTATACCTCGCATAGACCTCTACAAATCGAGTTTAGCCTTCTCGGGAGCGTTTCCCTGGAACTCCTTACCACAACAGATAAGAAATGCAACTTTAGTGAAAATGTTTAAGAGACAGTCACGTTCACACATCATTCGTGAATGAAATGTCTTGTTCGATTGTTATTTTGTTAAACATTTTGTACTAATGTTAACGGATGTGTAGCTGATCGGAGCAACTTATTCCCAAATGAAAGGTATAACTATGTCAATGTAATTTTGTAATTTTTTGAGTTCTCCTTATGTAATTCCTTAAATGCACATTGTGTTGCATTCTGTACAATGTATTTCTGTATTTTATATGATCGAATTTATATTTGTAATGTGCGTCTGTCTTTATGTGTTGTATAAAGGACAGGTTGGAAGAATAGGCTTTGCCTAAAACCTTTATCCTTTTGTAATAAAGTTCTGAGTCTGAGTCTGAGTCTGAGTCTCTCTGGTTTTCTTTTCTTTAGCCTTCTTTTCCTCCATATTCCTTTCCTTCATGTATTCAAGATATGTATCCATTTATTCAGTAGAATGTAGACGTGTTGTTAATCATCTATGTACGGGAAGTGGGAATGTACAATGATAGAAACTGGTGTGTGCAGACGTTTTTTGTTATGGCAATAGCCGTTGGTGCTTTGAGCACGAGTTGTTTTTGTGGGTGTTTAGGGGCATGGATTTGCCGTTTGATATGAACGTCTAGTGTACATTTTGTGTATTAAAGAGAAAGAACAAGTATGTTTGTGTGTGAAATAAATGCTCAGTCTTTGAGAGACAGCTTGTAATAGGAAGTTGTGCAGTTCGTCTGCGTTTTTGTTTACCTATGAGTGTTTGGTATCTACGTGTAGGTTGTAAGAGGTGCGGGAACCTATGCCCTATGCTTGGTGCCTCTCCCTGGAGTTGCGTGTGGTTTTGTTGGTATGTGGGGCTTTATGCCTGACCTGATAAACCACGTCCTCAATACGCAGCTCTAGTCCCACTTGCAATAGTGAACAGTACCCGCTATAACGAGTTAGTCGTGTGACAGAGAGTTTTAAGATGTCTCACGACGGCGTAGCCGAAGTGAGACAGCAGCAGTCGAGTGTGCAAGAAAACTCTCTGTCACACGACTAACTCGTAATAGCGATAATGTCTCACAGCATAGGCATAGAAAGACAGAAATGAGTTTTTGGGGACGAAGTAACAGGCACAAAACAAGACTGAAAAACACAATTGCCCTTTTACACATACCCTACACACGCATGCGCGCAGAAAATATATTCAATACGTTTCGTGTCTTTTCTGGTTGAATGCATTCAACAAAGTATCAACCAACGTTTCAATGAAAAAAGATAAACTTATTTTGAACCAAACAGCACATACCAACGAAAGCTAAACACACAAACACACACGCGCACTAACACAGATTGAATGCAAAGCGCGAACGAACACGGAGGATTTTTGTAGATCAGGTCGTGGGAAAGTCCACCCGAAATTTTCCACAGGGGAACTGGTTGTGTTTGTATTGTTTATTTTCTCACAGTGATGTTGATGGTTTTTACAGTGCCGTTTTGAAAGAATCTTTTCCGCATTTGGGGCACACTTTTGACTTTTATGTCGTCGAAGTAACATTCGAGTGTTTCTAAAATAATCAAAACCTTCCAACACCGCTGGGCCCATATGCATGAACTGGAAGTCAGAAACACTGGAAGTAGAGGCCTCTTTTGAAAGTGGGAACTCCCGAAGTTAACTTTCTAACTGTTTCCTATGCATGAACGCCGTTGTGCTGACTTCGAGAGTATTCGGTCAAGGTCGCGAAAATTGGGGGAATCCCAACTAGTACATGCGTTTGTTAACGGTAAGCTTGGCGACCAGCAGAAACAAGTCTCATCGGGCAAACGATGTAGTACTAACAGCGTTATTGCTGTTGTTTTTTTGAATGGTTAAACAAAAGGGTCGGTTCAAACCTGTGTTAATTGTCTTGGAATCGAATGACTGCCTAGCTATGACAATGACTTTGTTGACCTGAATGTTAGGGAGAAAAATAAATGATTATGTTAAACTTTATTTCTCCTTTTTTTATTTTTTTTTTATCTCGGTTGCATGCAGGCAGCTTCAACTCTTTCTTTTTTTTGGTTTTTTTTTTGTTTTTGTTATCGGGGAGCATCCGTATTTATTGATCTGGGTGGCCGAGTGGTAACGCACTTGCGCTCGGAAGCGAGAGGTTGCGAGTTCGACCCTGGGTCAGGGCGTTAGCAATTTTCTCCCCCCTTTCCTAACCTAGGTGGTGGGTTCAAGTGCTAGTCTTTCGGATGAGACGAAAAACCGAGGTCCCTTCGTGTACACTACATTGGGGTGTGCACGTTAAAGATCCCACGATTGACAAAAGGGTCTTTCCTGGCAAAATTGTATAGGCATAGATACAAAAAATGTCCACCAAACTACCCGTGTGACTTGGCCGTGAAAAGTAGGATATGCGTCGAAATGGCTGCGATCTGCTGGTCGATGTGAATGCGTGATGTATTGTGTAAAAAAAATCCATCTCACACTGCATAAATAGATCCCTGCGCCTTGAGTCCGAGTCTGGTGATACGCGCGCGATATAAGACTTCATAAATCAAATCAAATCTTTTTTTCTGTTCTTTTTTTCTGTTCTTTTTATGTTAATGTACAGTTGAAAGTCAAGATTGGATTTTTTGTGAAAGCATAGAACAGTTTCTTTACGCAATTAAAAAAAATGAACACAGAGACAAAAACCGGTTGTTGCAGCCTGAATGCAATTCAGGCCTATAAAGAAAAAGATTAATAAAAAATTTAAAAAAAAAAATGTTTTTGCTCCCAGCGGCACTTGAACCCAGAGCGCCGGATCAAATTTCCGAATCCGTAACCACTGCACCATGCTACTCGTGTGAAAAATGCGTGATGATAAGATGTAATATGAGTTATTCAGTCGTGATGGTTTGAAAGCTCGCCACCTTCGCCGAATGACTCGAGCTCGTTTTTTTCGGTTAGTAACTGATCGAACTGTCGCTTTTGAGCCACTCTGTTTCAAGCATTTCACCTAAATTAAACAAGAATGTCACAGTTCGTGTTTATGGTGCAAGGTAGCCGACCGTCTCATTGTAGCCAAGTTACGACAGTTGCTCGATTGACGCATTTCACGTCTTCGATATTCTGTCTGAGCTCATTTCCCAATGAGCTGCCTTAAAAACAGGAATGTCCTGCAATTGTAGTATGCGTTGGAGGTTTCTTTTGGATGGGTAAGGACCCTTAAGAAGCGATATCGTCGTATAATGATGTCAAGTGAGAGACCCTGCAAATTAACATTGAAAGTGGGAACTTCGGAAGCAAAGTTGCCAGCTACTCGGTATGCAAGAGCTAAATTGAAAGCCGAAGTAGTGGCTTCGAGAGTTCTGAGGTCAAGGTCGAGGAAATTGGGGGAATCCCAATTAGTGCGCATGCGTTTGTAAACGGTAGGCTTGGTGACCAGAGGGAACAAATCTCATCGCGAGTTTGTAAATGGGCGAACGTTGATCGCGCTGTAGATTTTACTATAGTTCAGTGTTGCTTCTGCCTGGTTGAACGAAAGGGTCGGTTCAAAGCTGTGATGATTGTCTTGAATGACTGTCTATAATAATGATTTTGTTGACCAGAATGTTGGGGAGAATAAAACATTTTTTGTTTATGTGGTAGCGAAGTCGGTTATGTTAATTCTTTTTTTTTAATGATTGTGTATCGGTAAAACTGTTTTGGACAAAATAGGTTGGTTTGAGCGAACATTTGGGTTACTGGTAAATTTGAAAAGGCAGAAATCAATCAGTGTTTGGGGAATCAAGATATAAGGTGTAGTGAAAAGTAGGATATGCGCCGAAATGGCTGCGATCTGCTGGCCGATGTGAATGCGTGATGTATTGTGTAAAAAAATTCCATCTCACACGGCATAAATAAATCCCTACGCCTTGAATATGTGCGCGATATAAATTGCATTAAAAAAAAAATCCCTGCGCTTAGAACTGTACCCACGGAATACGCGCGATATAAGCCTCATATTGATTGAAAAGAAGAAAAGTTCAGTGACTTTCATATTAATTGGGAAAATGTGTGTCCGAATTTTTACAAAAGATAAATTTGTTGTACTTTGGTATTTGTAAATTGTGTTTGTCCTCGTTAATTGCGAACAGGATAAAATGTTTATGTAAAGTTGAAAGTCAAGACTGGATTTGTTTAACCTACGCGCGTGTGTGCATGTGTGTTAGACATAGACATAGACATAGAACACTGTATTATCTCAATTACGAAAAACTCGGGTGTGGTGAATCATAATAAACAACATAAAACGTAAGAACATCAATAAAATATCGAGGCACAAATACTCAGCTCATAATAGTGTGTGGTAAGGGGGGATGGGGGGTGCACACACACACACACACACACACCATCGAACACACGCACACACACACACACACACACACACACACACGCACGCACGCACACGCACACACACACACACACACACACACACACACACACACGCATGCGCACGCAAACAAACGCACAATTATACCCGCACGCACGCACGCACACACAGGCAGGCAGGCACTCGCAAAAATACATACAAACACATACACACACACGCACACACACACACAAACACAAACACACACACCCCTCCCCCCACACACACACATGTGTGCGCGTGCACGCAAATAAACGAATGAATAAAGACGCACAACTACACATGCACGCACGCACGCACGCACGCACACACACACACACACACACATACACACACACACACACAAACACACACACACTCACACACCCACACACACATGCACACATACACACAAACACACACACACACCCACACACACACACACACACGCACACACACACACGCGCGCACACGCAAACAAACGTATGACGGAACAGACGCACAATTATACCCGCACGCACGCACACACAGGCAGGCAGGCACTCGCACAAATACATACAAACACACACACACACACAAACACATACAGCAATGACAAGAACAACAGCAGAAACTTACACTCAAACCCTCACACACACACACCTCCACGTACACAAACACACACACACACACACACACACACACACACAAACACACACTCACACATGCACACAACGACGCCAATTTTCATAGAAACACAGTAACCCCCTCGTATAAGCGGGAATGAAAGAGTGGTGGCCAATAACCCAGAACAAACAAAAGTCAAGGCTGGCAACTCAGGTTTGTATTCAGGGAAATTTGCACGAAATGCATGCACAAGATTAAGATACGACTTTTCCTTCCATTTTCTCTTGCTCTTTGGGACTTTCATTTGTGTCAGCTCGGTTTGATATGAAAAACTGAAGAAAAGCCCTGCCTTTTTGCAATGAGAAACTCTGGAAGTAGCGTGTTTACTACTGGGTCTGGCTGTAGTACATTTACCCTCATTTACTTCCTCGTTAGCTTCCAAAGTAAACTCTTTTTTCGTCCCATGCATGCGAAAGTGAGGATGTACTTCCGATGTCACTCAAAACTTTAGAAGTAGTCGCAAAATACCCTGAGTTACTCCCTCGCTTTGCTTCGAAGTAAACCCTTTTTCCGGCCCATGCATACGAAAGTGAGGCAAGTACTTCCGATGTCACTCAAAACTTCGGGAGATGTCGCGAACTTCCCCTATAAGCATTCGGGCCCAGGTGTAGATTAGACCTGTCTGACAGTCTGCGTGCGTGTTAGAGCTGAAGACGAAGCTTCAATCGCCAAAGCGTCACCTATCTGTAGGTCCTGAGCATCGGATGTACGTTGATACGTGGTGAGATCCGCACGGAACTGTCTATGCAACTATTCCTAGTCACAGGTGTAAGGTTCGATCTTTTCTTTGAAATTTCGTCCTCTGTGTACGTAGCAAAGCGTTTCGCCATTTTCGGTTTGCGTTGCAGACGACGATAGTAAAAGTAGTACCTGTGGTTTTGTTTTGACCTTTTGTATTCAGGGTTCTTAATTGAAACTTGGTAAAGGGAGCTTGTCGTGTAAGTGGAAAGTTGACGAAGCTTTTGAAAACAGAAATTGAATGAAGAAGAAAATGTGGCTTTCAGTTATATACAGGAGAACGGGGTTGGTGTTATTTTTTTCCCGTCAAACACGAAGTACACAGATAAGACGTGATTGACTGACCAAGGCCTGTTGGCACACTATTCAGAATGCACAACAAAATGTAACAACACTTTGATACCCATTTTTCTACGTTCGTGATCACTTGAAATGAATACTGAAAACATAAGTGTTTAAGGTAGTGACTGAATGTATGTGAAGGTAAACACTTTCAGAAATAAATGCATAATCAAAATAATTGATTTCGGCATCAAAGCGTGTAACATACAATCTTGCACACGTTTGCTTTAGTAGTGGCAAAGAAGGAATGCGTGTGACATTAACAGCTATTGTGTTTTCAGCGTCCAGCAATAGGGTCCGATATTTAGACGAGACAAGTATAATGCCGACGAGTCGAAGACGAGTCGCATTATACTTGTTCGAGTTTAAATATCGGAAAACACAATAGCGATTATATAGCTGTTATGACCTTGATTTGTTGTTCCAAACTTACAAAATGACAGTTTTTGCGTCGATGCGTTGATCTCAGGTTTTGATAGCAGACGCCGTTTCTTATGCGTATTAGTTTTGCGCAGGCGCCACACTGACTTTGGAAAAAAACCTCGATTTGACAACACAGCTGTTAAACAGCTGTTTATTAGTTCATTCGAATACAACAAAAAAGAAGTTTGAGTTTTTTTAATTTTGAACAAGACTACTTATGAAGAAGACCAAAACACAACATCAACGAACAAGAAGGGCAAAGCCCATACGACTCACATGCTTGACCTTGACCTTTACATGACAGGTCAAATAACTAAACCTAGCAATGACATCATACACTAAGAACGGCTTTACACATTTTTCCTACCAAAATACATGTGACCTTGACCCAAGGTCAAGGTCATCCAAGGTCATGCAACACAAAGCTGTTAATTCAAGACATAGGAAGTACAATGGTGCTTATTGGCTCTTTCTACCATGAGATATGGTCACTTTTAGTGGTTCACTACCTTATTTTGGTCACATTTCATAAGGGTCAAAGTGACCTTGACCTTGATCATATGTGACCAAATGTGTCTCATGATGAAAGCATAACATGTGCCCCACATAATTTTTAAGTTTGAAACAGTTATCTTCCATAGTTCAGGGTCAAGGTCACTTCAAAATATGTATACAATCCAACTTTGAAGAGCTCCTGTGACCTTGACCTTGAAGCAAGGTAAACCAAACTGGTATCAAAAGATGGGGCTTACTTTGCCCTATATATCATATATAGGTGAGGTATTCAATCTCAAAAACTTCAGAGAAAATGTGAAAAATAGCTGTTTTTTAGACAACATTTATGGCCCCTGTGACCTTGACCTTGAAGCAAGGTCAAGCTGCTATGTATGTTTTTTGGGGCCTTGTCATCATACACCATCTTGCCAAATTTGGTACTGATAGACTGAATAGTGTCCAAGAAATATCCAACGTTAAAGTTTTCCGGACGGACGGACGGACGGACGGACGACTCGGGTGAGTACATAGACTCACTTTTGCTTCGCATGTGAGTCAAAAACTATCAACAACTGAAGAACTAGGATGCAACAAGGGGAGGAGAAGAGAACAGCTAATCCGTACAACGCGAGCAGACGGCAGAAGAAATTAACTGTATGTGGTTAATTTCATTCGTTTAATGCTTGTCGAAACGAGCCATAAGGCTTTAGACAGGGCTCCCGATAGCGCGCGTCCCTGCGTCCCATATGCACTAGAAGCCGAAAATACGTACTAGAAATATATGGAGGGGGTCCCTGGACGCACTAGATTTTAAAAGAGCGGGTCCTAGGACGCACTAAATTTCCTTTTTCGTGCGTACCGTAGATACCATTTTCAGACTGCAATCGACACTTCGCAGAACACCATACGTGACCACAATGTGTTATGTATACACTGGGACTTTTTGGCTTTTGGACCCTTGGGACCCTCTAAAATTTAAAAGTGGGGGTCCCGGGACGTGGGGAGCCCTGTTAGAATAAAATATTCCACCCATTGCTTGACGATCTGAACACAGATGAGGTCGCGGTTTGTAGGTTGAATCTATGAATCGGCACGACCAGGGATAGATCTGTATCTCTGGTACGACCTTCCAGATTATCAACAGCAGGTTCATGATCGGAATCAAGGGGTCAAATGTTAGTGGCTTCCAATCGAAACGTCATCATTTCATAAATGTTTTCCTTTTTCTTGTTTCTGAGGCTGCACAAGTTATTTGCCTAGGTCATGGCCGAACTTTAGGCCTACGGAGCAATATCGCGGGATATTTGCTTACTAGAATGACAGACAAAGAAGGGAAGTCATGCAATATTAACAAATAAAACATTACGTATAAGTGTGTAGTTCCTACCTATTTCAAATATAGAAAACATCAATTACAGCTCGCATCCACGAAAAAGATTGACTTTTAAAAAATGTCAAATTTGGTTCAAAACTTGGTTTGATGAAAACAGAGTCAATCTGTCTTTTAGAAACTGAACACGGTAAATGCATGTTTTGCTGAGATAACTTTGTGCAAACACGTCGATTGTGTTTAGTTTTCTTGGGCAGCAGTGATGTTATGTCATCTTGCACAAGATAGTTTCACGGAAGATGTCGCAAAATGTTCGGGTTAAAGCCGTTTTTGTGGAGTAGGTAACCACACCAACCGTATTTTGAAGCTGGTCTCAACATTGCTTGTAAAATGTCATTGTACACAATGGTCTTCAGCTTCAAAATCTTGCCACAAATTAAGTGCCTCGTAAGCTGACAGGGGAACGGAAGAAGCAACGGGTATATGTTCACGTGATCTGTTCAACTGTTTGGAACCAAATGGACCAAAACGTGTGATGAGTGTTGTTGCATTGAATATGAGACTTTGGTTCGATCCCTCCTCCACGACAATGCCAGTCTCCACAGCATAAAGACCATAACTTATACCTAGTGATATTGTAAAGCGCACAGTGCATTTAGTTATGCGCTATAGAAATCTCCTTAATAAATAAATAAATAAATAAACTCAGTCTTCAGAAGTCCAAATAATTCCATTCTTGCTTAACATAACCTTCACCCCGTTTACGTTTGGTTATTCCATCTCTGAGAAGTTTCAGTGCATCCACCACCATCACAACCTCCAACAACGAAACAAATAAAAATAATGTTAGATTGCGATAAAATGGCTTTCAAACTCACCTTCAATGTTGTCGCCACATCTTCATCAAATGAAAGCTCCCAGACAATATCGCAAGCTATTGCTTTTTCCTCATTTTTGCCATTGATGAGGATTAGAATCAGAACCTCATTGACGACGTCTGAAAAATGTGCACATTGTTTTACATGCGATTCTATTCTGTCAAATGTAACTACTTTCTGTTAAGCAAATTGTATAAAAATAAAAATTTAAAAAAGGTAAACATTTTATTTAGTTAAATACATCAAACTCCCTTCAAATTGCCAGATCAACTGTATCCCTTTAAACAGATCCAAGACAGCATTTCGAAATTCTGTTTGGCGAGTTTAACGTTTGTCCACTGGACATTTGCAATGCTGAAATGCCTGCAATTGGTTACTCGAAAATGCTGAAATAGTCAATTTTGAATTGGTAACTTTCGTTTTCGTCAGGTCGATTTTGGGAGTACCGTTATTTGGGCGGCGGTGACGTGACTGCGGTAAGAGAAATCTTTGATGTTAAAAGTATGTCAAATAGCCGATTTGATTGCCTTTAATAGCATACAAATGACAAGTGTGAGTGTGAGTGTGAGAGTGAAAGTGAGAGTGAGGGTGAAGGTGAGGGTGTGGGTGAGGGTGTGGGAGGGTGTGGGAGGGTGTGGGTGAGGGTGTGGGTGAGGGTGAGGGTGTGGGTGAGGGTGAGGGTGTGGGTGAGGGTGTGGGTGAGGGTGAGGGTGAGGGTGTGGGTGAGGGTGTGGGTGAGGGTGTAGGTGAGGGTGTGGGTGAGGGTGAGGGTGTGGGTGTGGGTGTGGGTGAGGGTGAGGGTGTGGGTGAGGGTGAGGGTGTGGGTGAGGGTGTGGGTGAGGGTGTGGGTGTGGGTGAGGGTGTGGGTGAGGGTGTGGGTGAGGGTGAGGGTGTGGGTGAGGGTGTGGGTGAGGGTGAGGGTGTGGGTGAGGGTGTGGGTGTGGGTGAGGGTGTGGGTGAGGGTGAGGGTGTGGGTGAGGGTGTGGGTGTGAGTGAGGGTGAGGGTGTGGGTGAGGGTGTGGGTGAGGGTGAGGGTGTGGGTGAGGGTGTGGGTGTGGGTGAGGGTGAGGGTGTGGGTGTGGGTGAGGGTGTGGGTGAGGGTGTGGGTGTGGGTGAGGGTGTGGGTGATGGTGAGGGTGTGGGTGAGGGTGTGGGTGAGGGTGAGGGTGAGGGTGTGGGTGAGGGTGTGGGTGAGGGTGTGGGTGAGGGTGTGGGTGAGGGTGAGGGTGAGGGTGTGGGTGAGGGTGAGGGTGTGGGAGAGGGTGAGGGTGTGGGTGAGGGTGAGGGTGTGGATGAGGGTGAGGGTGTGGGTGAGGGTGTGGGTGAGGGTGAGGGTGTGGGTGAGGGTGAGGGTGTGGGTGAGGGTGAGGGTGTGGGTGAGGGTGAGGGTGTGGGTGAAAAATACGACATACAGACATAAAAAGTGTGTGGTAATGGTGCACGGGACGTTTTAAGAAGGTAAGGAAAGTCAAGCGTGATGGAGAAAGGGACAAAACTCAGATTTCTCTCAATTCTCAATCCCCCGTTCTGTAGACATTTTCAAAAGATGTCAAAGTAAGATGAAAAAAGTCTGATTACGTTCATGAGTACTGCTATCTTCAGAATGTGTATAATACAACTGTGCCAAAACATTCTTGCGACAACTGTCGTACCCCGTCTTCTGCCGTGTAATTTCATTCATACCTATTATGCCATTTAAGGCCCTGAACTCGGCAGATCAAGCATTTCTCTTACATGGGTCAAGTGACCAGCCGCCGCTAAAGATCTTTATACGTGAGAGAGACACACGTGAGATAATAATCATTCAAATCACACGTGTGTATATCATGTAAATGAGGTCATGTCAAGCAAGTCTGGCAGGAACCTGTTTTTCCACTGCTTATGATGCCAAAGTCACCGAGACAAACGTCATTATAAACAAAAAAATTGCGCTCGCTAATTTCCCTCGATGAATTTTTAGAACTAACACGTCTCGCCACACTTTCAGAGTGACGTTTCTTTACTTTGACGTAATAGATTACATGAGGCTTTAGAAAAGATCGAGATTCCAAAACAAGCGTCTTCAATTTAGCTGCCTCGACTGCAGGACATTTTTAGTAAAATACACGTAAGTACAGTATGTGGGATAAACAGAACACATGGCTTGCTGTTTCGTACCAGATTTACACTCTTTGCTTTTTGGCTCACGAAGTGTAGCCTATGCGATCGTAACTTTGTCTGTCTGTGCGTGCGTGCGTATGTGCGTATGTGCGTATGTGCGTGCGTGCGTGTGTATGTCTGTGGTAGAAACTTTAACATTTCGTCATTTGAAGACGTCACATTATGGCGTAAGAGGGTTAGACGTCACGCGAAGGAATGTCTCGGTCATTGTTAGTTTGAGCGGGCCGAGACTATTTGGCAGTCGTGTCTGTAAGTAGGCTACATGGAGACAGACAGATCTAGATCTAGTGTCTCTCTTTCTTGCACAGTGTCACCAATGCTTACTGTGTGTGTGTGTGTGTGTGTATGTGTGACGGAGTGGTTGAGTTTGTGTTACTGTTTGTCGATTTCTTCCGTGAGCCTTGAAGGCTTCGCCTCTTGTTCAAATAGTAAACAGCTCGCTTTCGCTCGCAGTTCAATATTAAAAAAAAAATCGTGTAAATTTGGTACGACACAGCAAGCCATGTAGTATTCTCTATTTCTCTCCTGTATTTCCGTCATGTGCATTCCTACTTGGGCAGGTCTCGATCGCTTCAACGGGAGGTTTCTGCGTCAATTTTGAGGAATAAAGTGACAAGAATCAATGCATTTCAGGTATGACCTTGTTGATTGCTTTGAAATGTTCCAGATCGTATACCTAAACACGAGACGTACAAGATGTCGGATCATTACAGATGTCATGCAATCTTCCGAAATGAGTTTCAAAACCTGTCACAGGTTTGATGACTTATATCATAAATCATGAATTCGCATTCTTCTAGACAAATATTTGATACAAGCATTGCCCAGGTTTTATGCAAGTATACCCTATGGCTGAATACAGCGCTTTTTGTCATGGTATTGCTCTTAATTGACGCCAACAAAAATCCCGTTTTCGACAGCTCATGCGGTCGACATCTGCATCAGTAGCAATGGCATAACACAAGTAGTACGGCAGATAACTTACACAACAACCTGTTCTGGATGAATAGTTGTTTCCACTGTCTCCTCGTATGTTAAAGTTGCCAACTTGTGCCCATTCTAACTTTTGGGTGATTTTTTTTTATAAGTTGGTACTTTAGGATTTGGTCAGATCGATGTTTGGGGTAGCCTTAGTCGAGCGGCGGTCACATGACACCAATAGAAGAAATGTTTGAATCAAAAAGTGTGCCACATAGCCAAGTTAAGGGCCTAAAATTAAGTGATATAGAACGCTTGAATGAAATGACATTGGAATGAGTGCTTTAGATGGGGTACAAAAGTTGTTGCAATATTATGTTGGCACAGTTTATGTCCTATTGTTGTGAACTCTCACAATCTTTCTTTGCTAACACCGTGATATACTTTCTTTGGTGTCAGTATTTTGCTTACCCCGTATATATTTTCATAATTCTATTAGCAAAAGCACCAAGAAGATAAGATTGCAAAATGTACCCGTTTCCATGAGTGTCTTCTTGTCCTCCCTCTGTGCGAGTCTCTGTAGTCCAACAAGCAACGCCTGTAGCTTGTACCCATTTTCATCGCGATTTGAATCTGATTCGGAAGCCTGTTTGATGTTGGTCAGCAGTACATTGATGTCGGCATCAGTCGTCAGTATTTCCACATCGTCATCCTCGATTATGTGAGCCAAGATCAAGAGTGCAGGAAGCTTTAGATCTGATAACAGACATACGGACGCATAAACTTATAAACGCACATTCTTGGCAACAGGGTGCAACTGAGGCATCAGAATCGACGAAAAGTGTACTGGCACAAAACATACTGATAGAATTTACACATTAATCAGAGTTTTAGGGAAATGCCTGAATTGCTCAAGCGAAACGGTAAATGTACGAATTGATTGACATTTTCAGTAAATTTGTAAGTTTACCAGATTATCAATATACTACACTACCCGTCATAAAACAAACTAGGCAGATGCGTTTGAGGGCAGATCTTTCTGATGAGGCTGTTGATTTTAAAACCAATCATATGACTGACAAGGCCATTACTGCCCCTACCTTATTCAGAAAATAGATTGAGTTTACATAACGAAGTGTCTATACAGTAGAACTTACAACACAAACACCCCCCAAAATCAAATTCGCAAAATAAAAGTGCCTGCGTTAAAATCGACAAAAAAATACGAACAAGTGAAACTAAACATTTAGCATGTTATTAGACAAAACAATCAAATATTCATACAAAACAATCAGTTTTGTTCAAATATCTTGTCTAACGTGGACGCTATGGCATGTTGAACGGTATTGGTGTCAATCCTTCAAAAGGCATAAAAGGCGATTTTTAAGCCATTTTAGTGGGTAATGAGACAGTAACTCCTCAACGCATTGCCTTCACACTTTAAGTGATTTGTGCTAACACCTGTCATAAAGTACACACGGAATCTTAAGTCATTTGAGATAACAGTTCTGCTTTTATGCGACATGCCAGAAAGTGTTTTTAGAATAAAGATATACCTTGTCCGACTAAACAGACACAATTACAAATTAGAAGACATTAAGACAAAGTAAAGCTTCAAACTTAAATTTAATACATTTTCACCTATGGCTGTTCACAGCGCACTTGTTTAAACACTCACACAAATTCGTGGAAAATGCTCTTTCAAAACCCATGATCAGTTAAGGTAGGTCAAATGGAGACAGGGATATTACTCTTCATACACAAAGGGAAGCCACTGAGTTGTGTCGCCATTTTTTCCTGGCAGGCTGGGAATTCGAACACATCGAACAGGGAACGCAGAAGAAGAAGAAGAAGAAGAACACATCGAACATTCGAATGACGTAAATAGAACAAACGTCACATTTTTCAGGCGTAGGCTGACATTTTTGCTGAGAACAACACCCATGTCTGATAGAATATGCACATGAAATTTGAGTAAGTGACGCATCTGTTATTTGTCTTGAAGATAACAACATATTTTTTGTCGATGAATCAGCAAAGACCTACCCTCAACTTAAGAACTCTTTCTGGCATGTCAAATAATAGCAGAACAAATGTCTAAAATGACTTACAATTGTGTATGTAATGTACGACATGTGTTAGCACAAATCACCGACAGTTTGAAGGCAATGTGTTGAGGAGTTACTGAAATGTACCGGGTTTAAAAAAAAACCCCACTAAAACGACCTCAAAAACCACCTTTTATGGCTACTTAGAGGATTGACACCTACACCGGCCATTCAGCATGCCATAATGTCATTGTTAGATAAGATATATGAACACAATTTACTGTTTTTGGATGCAGATTCAATTGTTCTTCGTACTGACATGCAGAACATGTTTTGTTTTACCAGTTCTGATTTGTTGTCAATTTTAACGCGGGAACCTTGATTTTGAGAATTTGATTTTGGGGGGTGTCTGTGTTGTAGGTCGCACTGTATAGACACTACGTAATGTCACTAAATTTGTTTTCTGCATAAGGTAGGTGAATGAATAGCCTTTTTCGGCATATTATTGGTTTTACAATCAACAGCTTTATCAGACAAATCTGTCCTCAAATGCATCTGCCTAGGTTTTTTATGACGCATAGTATAGATAAGCATGGGTGTACCAGATAAGAATGGGAGTACCATTATGTTGACGCTGAAGGCCACACACATTTTATTTTTTTTCTTTGTACAACAAATTATACTTTTTTTGTACAAAATTCAAGGAGCACAAAAACAACCTCAATCCATTAATCTGTGAATGAAAGTGTTGCTACAATTGATAACATTTTCTAGTTAAGTTTTCTAATTACAACTCAAAGAAGCATAACAGCATAGCATGAATATATATGTCCTAATATAAAAATTAAAAAAACAATGCGCTGTTGTGCAGCTTAAATCAGGTAACACATGTTTCTACAATCAATCAACGCAGACATATTTTTATGGTTTTCCTAAACTGTAATGTTTGTCTGCATTAAACTGTGGAAGAACAGCGGACAAAAGCAGGTCATCAAAGTCATATGTTATACACTCTTAAATGGAGTCTTCCACTTTTTAACACCCTTTCAGTAACCAGTTGTTAAAAGTGCGATATACTGTAGGGTTCTTTTTAGCAAAAGTAGCACAAACAGTAAACACTAAGTAAGTAGGTATTAACTGTTGTTAATAATTATTGTTAAAAATGAACAAATGATTCTATAACAATGTTTAAGCTTTCAGACTCGAATGCAATCTCATAATTTGGACCAGGTTTGACCTTAATTTCAAACATTTAAAAAAGGGTCCCCACAGTGCCACCCCAACTTTAAAACAATATGACCTCATCAACGACATCAATTAAACTTGTCGCGTGAAGCGATATAAAAACATTTAGTCAATCTGTCTGCCAGAAATTAAAAGATGACACTAAACAGCAGCCAACACGGTAACTACAGACATATATATATGTACTAAGGCTTCACTAGACTAAATCTAAAAACTAGGATGAGTCTAGCTCGTCGCCGCGAAGCATGCGAACGTAGTGCTTAATTTATGCATTATCTTTAATTGTGAGTACTTTTTCGGCGTAAATATGGCATATCTAAACATTTTTGGATTCAGGAAATGATCAAGAATAAGATGAAATCATTTTGGATCGATTACTGAAATTTTGATTTTAATTAGAATTTTGTAATTTTTAATGATCAAACTCATTAACTCGTTGTCTCCCAGGTACAGATATATGCGTATCCACTCATATGGCTCTATCTGACCATGTACGGATATATTCGCTCAGACTGTTAGCTTCAGTCGCTTCCTGTAACGTCCATCGAACGCCTGCATTTCAGCGTGTTGATACACAGTTACTACACAATTACTACAATTCTGTGTGACCTGCTGTAACACAGCTGGTCTCGGATTAAAAAACCTTGGTCAACATAGGGTGGGTAGAAAGAGTTAATTAATGTTTATGCTTCCAAGCTGAAATGCGATCCCATAGTCTGGACTTCGTCGAATAATGATTGTCCAAAATTTCAATGAATGTGATAGATAAATAAGGGCGTGATAGTGCCGCCTCAACTTTCTTTAAAAGCTATATCTGACGTCATCAAAGACATTTATTGAAAAAAGAACGGTCATGGGACATCATCTGGAAGAAGTTTTATGTAAAGTTTCATGAAGATCGGTCCGGTTTGTTTTCACTGGATTACACACACACACACACACACACACACACACACACACACACACACACACACACACACACACACACACACACACACACACACACACACACACACACACACACACACACGCACACACACACACAAACACACACTACATTTTGATAGTCTCGACTAGCCGAACCCGAAGACCGAGACGGGTCACGCTCGTCTCCGCGAAACATTGTCTGGGGATATCATATCCAGGAACTCTCATGTGAAGTTTCATGAAAATCGGTACAGTAGTTTTTTTAGAATCGCTTTATACACACACACACACACACACACACACACACACACACACACACACACACACACACACACACACACACACACACACACACTCACACACACACACACACATACAGACATACACACACACATACATCCACCACCACCCTCGTCTCGATTACCCGTCAATGTTAAAACTTTTAGTCAAAACTTCACTAAATGTAACTAGCCGCATGAGGCGAAATTACTACATTTAGTGAAGCTGTCGAACTCACATAATGAAACCGAACACACTGCATTTTTTCACAATGACTGTAGTCCGCCGCTTGTGCAAAACGGAGTGAAACTGACGAGACTGTTTAGCGCGGTAGTGGTTTTGCTGTGCTGCACAGCACGCTTTTCTGTGCCTCTCTTCGTTTTAACTTTCTGAGCGTGTTTTTAATCCAAACATATCATATCTATATGCTTTTGGAATCAGGAACCGACAAGGAATAAGATGAAAACTGTTTTTAAATTGATTTCGAAAATTTAATTTTGATCATAATTTTTATATATTCAATTTTCAGAGATTGTTTTTAATCCAAATATAACATATTTATATGTTTTTGGAATCAGAAAATGATGAAAAATAAGATGAACATAACTTTGGATCATTTAAAAAAAATTAATTATTACAATTTTTAGATTTTTAATGACCAAAGTCATCAATTAATTTTTAAGCCACCAAGCTGAAATGTAATACCGAAGTTTGGCCTTCGTCGAAGATTGCTTTACAAAAATTTCAATCAATTTGATTGAAAAATGAGGGTGTGACAGTGCCGCCTCAACTTTTACAAAAAGCCGGATATGACGTCATCAAAGACATTTATCAAAAAAATGAAAAATATTTCTGGGGATATCATACCCAGGAACTCTCATGTAAAATTTCATAAAGATCGGTCCAGTAGTTTACTCTGAATCGCTCTACATACACACACACACACACACACACACACACACACACACACACACACACACACACCACACCCACACACACACACACATACACAACGACCATCGTCTCGATTCCCCCTCTATGTTAAAACATTTAGTCAAAACTTTACTAAATGTAAAAAGGAGAATAAAACACATCTGGCCGCGGGGATCCCATTTGGGAAAAGTCACATTTAATAAAGTTTAATGAAGATCTGCCATGTAGTTTTCCTGGAATCGTTCTACACACACACACACACACACACACACACACACACACACACACACACACACACACACACACACCTACACACACGCGCGCGCACGCACCCCCCCCCCCCCACACACACACACACACGCGCGCGCTCACGCGCGCACACACACACACGCTTCGATTCCCAGTCTACCGAAATACATTTAGTCACATGTTGACTAACTTAAAAAAAACATTACAAGTTCTGATAGTGTTGGCCTTACACGTACGAACTACACATACATATATCATAAGAAAAAGTGGCATTAAATAGAAACATAAACAAACATAAACAAGCATACATAAATGTACAGGCAATGTATGGTCTTTTTCTTACCGACATCGTCGCAAGATAGAAACTCATGAAAGAGTTCAACAGCAGTTTTTGTGGGGGATACTTCCATGTTTTTGACATTCCATCTAAGGTCCTCCCACTGTGTGCAGTTATGGCATATCTTCAGAGAGATCAAAATGACTTTCTTTCGTTCACTCGCCTGAGGAGAAAAGAAACACTGAGTGCTGTAGTTATTAGGCTAGAGGGCGTACGTGGCTATCTTTGTTAGAACACAACATGAACTTACACATTGTTACAACTTATTTGTTACCCGATATTTTAATTTTCTCAAAGAAAACACACACAAAAAGCGTTAAAGAAAAATGTACTCCTCTGAATCGTGTCTTATTTAAAAAGAATTGCGTCACTGAATGTGGAATATTTTCCTATCATTCATCTATAATTTGCCTCCCTTGAATTTCATTAGAAAAATTCTGAGAAAAAAGATTTTCCCCATAAATAAATGTTAAACAGGAAACCTGGAAGATGAAGTGTATCTTAATTCCTTATCTTGATTAGCTTTTTAAGGTTATCGCTATGCAATGTCTTAGTTTTATAACAATTGCATCAAAGTTATCTCCCTTGATCTCTCTTGCAGAAAATATTTGTTTCCTCTCTTTGTTTTCAATTGTGCGTATTTTAAAGGAATATCAAGAAAATTAAATCTAAAAATCAAAGAAACTGTGTGAGGTATGATGTGTGTGTGTATCAGTGTGTTAGTTTGGTGTTTGATTGTGTGTATGATTGAGAGTGTGTGTGTGTGTGTGTGTGTGTGTGTGTGTGTGTGTGTGTGTGTGTGTGTGTGTGTGTGTGTGTGTGTGTGTGTGTGTGTGTGTGTGTGTTGATTTAAGCAACAAACATTGTTTTGTGCACATGAAGTGATTATGATTCATTTGTATCATTTTAAGTGGCACTCAACGGAAGTGATCTGAATTTAGGCGCAAAACAACCGGCTGTAACAAATTAGTGAAGCATCGCCCTCTTTGTCAGTCATGATATGCACAGGTTCAATTATGATTTGCGTAGGTCACTTACCAATTTTTATTTTCAAGTGTAACTGTAAGCAAAACTATTTGACGATTCCTGTGTGCGACTTTTTGAGTCTCAAGATCTGTTCTTTGTTTTCATTTATCACGTATCAAATTACTTAAAGCACCTTTTTTGTAATTGTACAGATATATAGGATTGTTTGCAATAATTTTCAGATTCATTGTTCTATATTCCTTTAAAATACCCCAGACGAAAAACAAAGAGTGGAAACAAGTGTTTTTTGCAAGGGAGATCAAGGTAATGTTGATAGGGGCAATTAGAAAAAGAAAAAGAAATTAGGTTAAAACCAGGGGGAAATTAAATAGGCTGAAAGGGAGGTCTGGTAAAGGAGGCATGAGCAAAGGATGTAAACTTAACGAAATGGGACATCAAAAGCGATCAACAACGCTGTCAGTCGACATCGCCAACAAAGACCTGGTCACGCGTGCAAAGTGTCAACCGTTCAGCGTAACGCTACGACAGCAACTCCCCTGTCGTAAGTCTGTGCTTAGAACAGCGTGACAAAGAAACAAGGCGATACTACAACTTTTTTCTGAAGATATAACAACGCTGCTGTTAAAACTATCAATCTGTTTGCTCTGTATTCCAAAATACGGCGCCAGCATACAAGAAAAACATGTTGCGTGAAGCGAAATTAATAAATTTAGTCAATCTGTCAAACCAAACTGAATGATACTGAACGCGCTACATTTCAGGACTTGGTAAGTCGGCACAGTCAATATCTACAAGTGACTAAGGGCAATACATGTGTGAACAGGCAAAGTTGAACTTAGTTATTGTTCACAACTTGCTATTGCGTCGTCTGCTACCTTTCTTTGTTTACCGTTTCGGCTAGTAGGTTAGCTCCCCTGATTCACCAAGACTGACCTCTTTAGAGGCTGACCTAATTACCCAGTCTCATTGGTCCAGCCAGCGATGCATAGCTGACTTTTGAATCGGTGTAGGGATTTTTAGAACACCATTTGCAACATAATCTTGTAGACTCTTTGGGTAGGCAAATTGCAGTTTGAATTAGGGAATTGTTTAAAAGGTATTCTGTAGGCAAGTTTTTCTAAGCAACTTATTGTGTAAGTTGAGTTTCTAGCGTGTGGTCAGCGCACTATTTTTATCGCCCTATTATCTTAGCTGCAGTCAGTCCGGTACAGCTCTAGAACTTCCCATTTTACGCACTGTGCCATCTTGAACCAGTGACCACATTTTTATCTTCTGGCTGCGTTTCATCAGTTTGATCCGATTCCCGGACCGGTATGTCTTTATTGTTGTATCTTTATTGTTGTGGAAAGTTGCTTTGTGTATGCGATGATTTTTATGTTCCTTATTTTGGTTTAGGATACTTATTTTGAAGAATTAAGATTTCTTCACAAACACTTGTTCGATTTAGTCATGTGATCAGTGCGTGGCAGTGCCAGAATCTTTTATTTCTCTTTCGAGTCTAACTCATTTTGTTTAAATCAACTCTAACTGCTGATGTTGATTACATGGGGTATTTTCCTGTAACCTTTGGAAGGGACGTTGCTGTTATCAGTCTTTGTAGAACTTTGATTGTTTCTAGAAATGGTCCGATTCAAAGTGGCCGCTCGTGGGTTTCCAAACTAGGTCAAATTACCCCTCGGTCAGTTGCTGAAGATCTATTTTTAGCTAGAGATATGGAGTCTCCTCCCATATAAAGAAGTTTTACATCACTTCCGGTATTCAAGGGTAAACAAGGGAACCCCTTCTTCTCGGACTTGGCCCGTTTTCTTTGAAACTTCAGTTTTGGGTTTTCTTTTGTAATTATAATTGTTTTTATCCGCTTTCTGTTTAGTGTTTCAGCTGATTCTTTTAGGTTACTTTTGGGAATTTCCGGCACTGATTTACTTACTGAAAGTTTACTTAGATTTGTGTGGATTGTTTTGACTTAATTTATTGATGCATTGTTTTTGCAAACAAATTATACTATGTTGTATATAAAAATAATGTATATAGTTGTGTAACTATTTTTGATGCTTTTTGATAAAACTATGTTTATTGATTATATCTTTCTGTCATGTTAGATTCTTGTTCTAAATTCGTTTACTTAGTTTATTTTTGTGTGGATTAGTGACCTCAGGTCTTTGGATTTTCAGTACCCTGTATGTAAGCTGATGCCTACCGGTACCAGCTGATGAGGCGAGGCGACCCATGACCGCCTGTTTATTGTTTTTGTCTGCTCTGAGGTTTGTTTACCTGCAAATTCGCAACATTACGGTTACTTTGTCTTGTTAATCTGTAAGCTTAATTTTGTTGATTGTGGAAGGACAGTTGTGACTGTGTTATTATAATATGTCTGTAAATACTTAATTGTGTGTGTGTGTGTGTGATTACAAACCTAAATCACATATGTCTGATTGAAAGTGATGATTTCATAAGAAAATGTACGCACCGGATTGGGCGGAAGGTGTGTCTAATGGGATTGTTTGTCGAGGTTAACAATAGTAGACGGATGTTCATGAGGTGTTTTCTTTCTTTGTGATCTCTCTGTATATAGTTATGACTCTGTATATAGTTATGTCTCTGTATATAGTTATGACTATTTCTTTTTGGATGATTGCGATTCATCACATGTTGATGTTTCTGCTACTATTTGTGTGTTCACTGTCTTTATGACAGTCATGACAAATACTTTTCTATTGATTTTTATATTTAGTCAAGTTTTGACTAAATATTTTAACATCGAGGGGGAATCGAAACGAGGGTCGTGGTGTATGTGCGTGTGTGTGTGTGTGTGTGTGTGTGTGTGTGTCTGTCTGTGTGTGTGTAGAGCGATTCAGATTAAACTACTGGACCAATCTTTGTGAAATTTTACATGAGAGTTCCTGGGTATGATATCCCCATACGTTTTTTTCATTTTTTTGATAAATGTCTTTGATGACGTCATATCCGGCTTTTCGTGAAAGTTGAGGCGGCACTGTCACGCCCTCATTTTTCAACCAAATTGGTTGAAATTTTGGTCAAGTAATCTTCGACGAAGCCCGGACTTCGGTATTGCATTTCAGCTTGGTGGCTTAAAAATTAATTAATGACTTTGGTCATTAAAATTCTGAAAATTGTAAAAAAAAAAAAAAGATTATAAAACGATCCAAATTTACGTTTATCTTATTCTCCATCATTTTCTGATTTCAAAAACATATAAATATGTTATATTTGGATTAAAAACAAGCTCTGAAAATTAAAATATAAAAATTATTATCAAACTTAATTTGTCGAAATCAATTTAAAAACACTTTCACCTTATTCCTTGTCGGTTCCTGATTCCAAAAACATATAGATATATGTTTGGATTAAAAGCACGCTCAGAAAGTTAAAAGGAAGAGAGGTACAGAAAAGCGTGCTATCCTTCTCAGCGCAACTACTAAACCGCTCTTCTTGTCAATTTCACTGCCTTTGCCATGAGCATGAGCGGTGGACTGGCGATGCTACGAGTATAGGGTCTTGCTGAAAAATTGCATTGCGTTCAGTTTTATTCTGTGAGTTCGACAGCTACTTGACTAAATATTGTATTTTCGCCTTACGCGACTTGTTATACTTTGATCTTGTACATTTCCTTATGTTGTTTTATTCTGGCATGTTCCAATTGTGAGGTGTGAAGTGTGAGGTGATGACATCATGAATAAACCGATGCACACTATACTCAAGATGTTCGAGTTTTCCTTCCCCTTGTTACACATGAGTATCTCTTCTTTAAAACGATGAGAGAGAGAGAGAGAGAGAGAGAGAGAGAGAGAGAGAGAGAGAGAGAGAGAGAGAGAGAGAGAGAGACAGACAGAGAGAGAGACAGAGAGAGAGACAGAGAGAGAGACAGAGACAGAGATCCAAGTAAACCGATTTGTTTTTCGCTTTTGCTAACTTTATATAGTACAATGTACTTACCATGCCTTTACTTTTGTACATGAAGTCGAGTTCCTCTGCTAACTTCTCTAGAGCACCAACTTCCTCCAACAGTTTCGCAAATGTTTCGCTGAGATCCGTTGCGCACATCCATATGAAGCGTACTCGCTTGAGGGCCTTTTTTGCAAATGCCTTTTTTGGTTTGTCGTTTGATTTCTTAGCAATTGTCATTTCAGAAACGCAGGAGTGATTCAGCTCCTCCAGTGCCATTTCATAAACTGTCCATGTGAGATTCACGAAACCTATCCGCGCCAAAAAATCCATGCGTACCTTTAGCGTCTCTTCTTCGTCAACGTCATCATCCTGCAGCAAGTCTTTAATCTTTTTCAGGAACTCTGTGGTTGATTCTAAGATAAGACCACCATTTTCCTTACTTGCATGTATTTCTTTCCAGCATGCATCCACATTCTTGACAAGATCTTCGGACTCTTCCAAAAGGTCATCATGTTTTTTCAGAAGCGTAAACGCACCTTTGACCGCAAGCTCTGAATCACAATCGTCGTCGTAATTTCGTATTCCCAATGCCTTTACTTGTTCAAATATTGCATGGATTTGTAATACCTTTTCTGTTTCCTCTTCAACCCTGCAATTAAATTAAACTTCGTTTTCATGTAAACACACACACACACACACACACACACACACACACACACACACACACACACACACACACACACACACACACTTCGTTGGAGATTTGCAAGAATAATTGTATCTATGATAAGTAATCAGGCATTGTCCCGTGTTACTTACTCAACTTGAAGTTGGGATATTAAAACAAAATGTCTAAATACACACTTTAGCAATTCGGTCCCAATGAGGACATTCAGGTTTAAAAAAAAATAAATAAAAATAAAGGTACACAGAACCCAAACGGTTGGGAGCAAATAATCAGTTTTTGACAAGCATGAATTTTGTTCATCTGTCTTTCATGTTTACGTGCAATGTGTCTCTCACCAGTGGCTGTTATCTCCCCTGGTTGTAAGTATCTTATTTTCTTTTCTTCCGAAGCCTGCATTGAAGCCGTTCAAGCTTTTTTTCTCTCCAAAATCGGTTATATTCTTCTTGGAGAGCAATAGAGAATGTGACTGGTCTGTTTTGAACTGGTTGTTGGACACCGTAGGTCCTCTGATGCATACAGCCGACGTGTTTGATAACAGCAACATTTTATTAGATATCAACCTGCTCCCTCGTCCATGGCAAGGCCGTTCGTCTGGTTACAGTGGAAAAAGACGACTCCTGAAGGGTCATTCGTGACGTCATTGTCCTCAAGTGTAAATTCCTAAGCAGAATAGCCTTCCTAGAAAGGCATAATGACGTCATGTAGGATTCCATCCCTAGACTTGCTGACACTAATGTGACCTTAGAAAACCTATAAAGTGGTGTTTGGGGTGCAAACAAAGACGCCTCATACAATGAATAATGTGTCAACTAGGGACGTCACTCATTTTAAATGTTTTGGATTTGTAAAAATTCGTAATGAGCAATTAGCCGAATACAACTACCGTTATTTACCAATATGCCAGCAATAGTTACACAGACAAAGGATAATGTAACTTCCTTAAAAGCCTAGTTACAACCATCCGCCAACTCAATGAATCAGTGTTTACCATTCCAGGTCATTTCTGACTTGTTTTGCAAGTAACAAAAAACCGAGTATTTTGCAATAGTGACCTCCTTGGTGAAACTGAGTTGTGTTCAAGTCGAGTTTAACTCCTGAAGATCGTGAATATGTACTCACGAGAAAGCCAGATAGACACACTTTGCACACATATCAAAAATGCATTATTCTAAAAAACAAGGTTGCTTAACTTTGGAGCTTTAGCTAGTATCCTTTTAAACAAAGATCCATACTCAGATTCTTCCGTGTTTGTGGACTCTGAGTCTTCCTCTGTTTCTTTGTTTTGTGTCGAACTGCAAAACAAATGAACACGCTTTGATAAACAGTTGAGATGTATTAACACATTTTTCAAATGTAGAACAAAAGTGTCACGAAAAAGTTGTTTTAAAGTAACTTTGACAAGATTGCAATTATTTTGATTTACTTTCAACTTGAAGTTTAATTGTTTCTTATGGCTTATCAGTCCTGCACCGATACTCTTGGTGACAAAGCCAAAACATTGGCCCTTTCATGCGTTCGCCTGAGAACATGCTGAAATGTGCATATTACAAATGCAAATCATAACCTTGCATCTTATAGCTTACAACAAAATGCAAAAAGCATCGCTTATGCACATTTCGTGCAGTTGTCAAATCAGTGTATTCAACTATATCCTATAGTTATGCTTTCCATACCCATCGATTCCAGAGTCGTTGGTCTCATTCCAAACAACAGTGCCTCCATTCTGCCCTTCCGTTTCCGTCCGTTGAGATCTGCAATGAATTAAAAACAAGTCGCGTAAAACGAAATTACTACTTTTAGTCAACTCGTCAAAAGCCCCCCTCCCTTCCACAATACTGATGATCAACCTTAGGTACTTTCCATTCATGGAGTCAAATTCGTTCAGCCAAAGTATTTGTTTAAACTTAGAAATTTGCTTAATCCTCAAATCCTTCTCTTCTCATTCAAGGGACGTAACCAATAGGTGCACTTTTTCAAAAAAAACGAATACACTTTAAAAAAAAAAACGAATTTTGGGGTGAAATCTATTAATTTTCACCACCAATTTCCTCTATTTGCAAAAAACGGACATGCTTTTCTCCCTTAGATAAGTGTACTTCTTTAATGTGACCGGGAAACAACATTTCAGTCTCGGGTGTATATCAAATAAGAAATCAGAGGTTGGGAGTAGTCTCAAGTCGTTACACTCGCTCGCAGATCGCTTGAAGTCACAAGACAGGTTTCACAATCTTCAGTCACAGACTTTTCTTTATTTTTATTTTTAGCACAACATCATTTTTGAAAGTTTTGAAATTATGTTTTTATCAAAGCCTGACATCACCTTAAATGAAAACACGAAAAAATTGTAAATGCAGACACGTACCTTTATTATTAGCTATTTATAATATGCTGACTGTTAGCAAATGATAACAGACATGTTGAGGAAATTATATATTTTACGAGACATGTCTGTTATTATCATTTGCTAACAGTCAGCAAACAAGAAATAACGGTTTTATTACCATGCAGTTTATTTCGACCAAAATAAAATTCGAACTGACTACGCAACTCTACTAGACAGAACAGCCAACGGGGATGGGATTGAACCGAGGCTGGTGTGGCCTTATGGACATGACCTCATGCAGCCAATCCCACACTTCAGGGCCGGACTAGGTAAGTACAAAGGGGGGTTACAGATGGGGGTCCAGGAGGCGAAGCCCCTTGGTGGGGGTCCAGGGGGCGAAGCCCCCTCGGTCGGCCGGGGATTGCAAGGGGGCGAAGCCCCCTTGAAGCTGAACGTTTTTTGATGTTTCTGGAGGCAAAGGAAGTCTCTCCTTCAACGAAAAAGGTAAATTCGACAGCAAGCTGTATAGGCAATGAAGAGATGAGGGGGTTCTTCTTCTTCTTCTGCGTTCGATGTTGGTGGCCGTGCTAGATCCTCAGACCAGTGGCTGCCAGAAAGTCCGCAGTAGATGAGGGGGTGAGAGGTGCGATTTCTCCTCGGATTGCATGATGATCCAGATGCACCCCCTCCCTCCCCCCCCCAAAAAAAAAAGTTTGGGAGGGACATGCTTAGGCCAGGGGGGGGTTGCGCAACCCCTATAACCCCCCCCCCCCCCCCCCCCCTAGTCCGGCCCTGCACTTGACATCATGAATATTAACAGCTGACAGGTTCTCACGCAACACTCTCACATCAGGTTCAACAACCCTTTTGCTTTGCTTTGTCTAGTCTACTAGATATGGTCAGATTCATTATCAACATAAGACAGTAAGGAAATAATTTAAAACTGCATTTGAAGTAAACTGAGTCACACAATTTCATTTTGAGTCATTCCTCGGAACTTTTACCATGTCAGTTTGAGCACATGTCATTTTCAGAAGGTGGGTGTTGCCTCTATACCCACCCCCACCGACAAACTTGGCTTTTCGGTATTTAACATGGTAATGGGTTTCATCGTTAAGATTAAAATTGTCACTATTTAGAATAAGTCACCCTCAAGTTCTAAGTTCAAAGTTTTAGTTTGTCTTTCTTAATTTTAGAGTGATACATAAAAAGGGTCCCTGCCTGACTGTTATAACATTTAGAGGGTCACCTAGAATCAGCCCTGATTGGTCAGCTAGCGATATGGTGCACTAAATTGGTAATCTATATATATATATATATTTATTCCCCCCTCTGCTTCTTTACCTCTGTAAACTTGTAGGGGTAGTTATTTTTCGATAATGACCCAGCAACCAAACAAATAACGACCCAGCAACAGCCTGAATCCTCGATAGTGCAATGGGTTGAGAGGTTGTTCTGTTTCGGTACTACTTTTTGCGACTGAAAAGTTCAGAACAATAACAGCACTTTATTGTCCATTAAAATATTACATAAAAATGGAAATTTTTCTTCGGCACACCCTGTCTGCCTGTAAACGATTATAACAACAATTGTATAGGACGACACACATAAAACATAAAAAAAAACGCTCTAATGTACGAAGTATACATCTCTGGAGCAAACAATACAAACATACCGCATTTAAATTAACAACTACAGGCCTGAACACATGAATCTCCATATAAAATCCATGAGTTCGGTTGTTTTCTGAATCTCATCTGCCGTGCTGAAGCCGTTCATCACAAGCAATTTCCCAAGGCAAGTAACTCATACTTTGTCTAGCGACAAGAGTAGTTCCCCTTCTTTTCACTCAGTTCCTTCGACAACAGACTGCAATCCGACGGTCAGTTTTCAACAATATTTCATTTAATAAACAGATCACACGCAACCAAATGCACACATCTCATCAATTTAAACAACATAAAGGGGTTTCATACACTATTTTCCCCGGAAAACTGAACTTCATACAGTTTTTAACGTTGGAACACGGGTGCAAAAGTTCGTCTGCTAGTCCCATTTGACGAAAAAACATTACCCTAAGCGATACCAAAACATATACAGAACACACAATATCTGCCTTTGCCGCCACAGCAGAATAACAGCATATCTGTGTACTTGATTTTAGCCTAAAATAGGAAAACTGACAAGAAGTGTTAACAGAATGGAATGATTTGCACGGAACTATACAACCGCGCATTAATCGATCGCCTGCGCAGGTTGACTGGTTGAGAGAATAGGATTCGATCAAACTTTCGCAAAAAAACTCCTCTTTTCTTTGAATAACTGAAGAAAGGAGGAATAAAGAGGTTACACACCTCGTCTCAGTGATTATCAAAAATAATGGTCTCAGTTCGCGGTCATGAAAAAGCTCGCTAAAGCTCGCATTTTTCATGATCCGCTAACTTCGACCATTATTTTTGATAATCACTGAGACTCGGCATGTAACCTCTACATATACGACTTGTGTCTGTGTGTGTGTGTGTCTGTGTGTGAGTTCGCGATGCACGGCCAAAGTTCTCGATGGATCTGCTTCAAATTTGGTGGGCATATTCAGGTAGACCCGGGACAGGACACAACCTGGTCGATATTTCAACACGTGCTCTCAGCGCGCAGCGCTGAACCGATTTTGGTTCCACCTCAGCTATTTTGGTTCCACCTCAGCTACCCGGGCCCCCATACCGACACACCAAAGCCAAAGTTCTCGGTGGATCTTTTTCAAATTTGGACACCGTATTCAGCTACACCCCGGACACAATATCGATGAGATATTTTAACACGTGCTCTCAGCGCGCAGCGCTGAACCGATTTTGGTTTTTGTGTTCATTTCACCATTATAAGTAACTCTTCCTTATCTTCTCATCTTCTCCAGGTTTTCAGCGTTTACCTCCCTTCCTTCGTATGGTGCACTATAGTATGAGTGGGGCGTCTTCGGATATTCCCGGCGTTCTGTTACTATTTTTAGAAAGTCACCGCAGTGTCCAGAACGTAAATTGGACCCGTAAATTATCCTCACTGTAAAAGTGCAAAGGTCGAATCAATTTATAGCCACGCGAAAAATACACTGTCATCTATCTCTCTATAGATACGGCTTCTCTGTGTTTGTGTGTGTGTGTGTGTGTGTGTGTGTGTGTGTGTGTGTGTGTGTGTCTCAATGTGAGCAACACCTGGGGATTGTTCAGTTCTGTTTGTGATGTGGTCTGGCGGCTTTTGTGTATTTGTATGTACTGGCCTTCCTTTGAGAAGCCATAACAGTTCAAAAGGGCTTACAGATAAGCTATAAATTGCTCAATCCTGTTTGAGTGGAGTTCGCCTCCAAAGGTGATTAACACGGTTACATTCGTCGACAAGGATGGGACTCGATATGGTCAGGAATGGCATTATGGCCACTGAATCATTTTCGTGCTGTTCCCATTCCACGAATCTGGGAGGGACCTAAGCTTGGCGGGTCCATTGTTCGGACCCGGCGAAGCCGGCGTACGGCTCTAAGTACTTCTTCCCGGCGAAGCCGGCTACCCGGCGAAGCGGGTATTCATTCTAGTCTATATATATATACGACTTGTGTCTGTCTGTATGTGTGTGTGTGTAATCGCCATGCACGGCCAAAGTTCTCGATGGATCTGCTTCAAATTTGGTGTCCATATTTAGATACACCCTGCACAAAATCTGGTCGATGAGATATTTCAGTACGTGCTCTCAGCGCGCAGCGCAAACCGATTTTGGTTTTTTTTTTCGGGATCAACTACCATAACTCTTCCTTATCTTCTCCGTGTTTTCAGCGTTTACCTCCCTTCCTTCGTATGGTGCAGTACGGTATTAGGGGCATCTTCGGATATTCCCGGCGTTCTGTTACTATTTTTAGAAGGTCACCGCAGTGTCCAGAACGCTTTCCTTGGACCCGTAAGTTGTCCTCACTGTAAAAGTGCAAAGGTCGAATCAATTTATAGCCACGCGAAAAATACACTGTCATCTATCTCTATATATTTATACATATAGATATAGATATATATATATATATATATATATATATATATATACTTATACAAATGGGAGTTGGGGCGAACTTGTGTCGCCCTAATATATGAAAATTATGTACTTAGGTGATAGGGCGACGAAAAACGCGTCGCCCTATTGTTTCAGCCCCCATTTGCCTCCCTTGTCTTGATATTCCCCTATCCACTGCGCCATCGCGAACCCCTTCCCATGAACAAACCGGGAAACAGTTTGGAGCTGTTCTTGGATCCATTATAATAGAGATATATGCCCTTCAATTTTGTTTTCATTGGGGAGACTTCCGTAAATGCTACCGTTACGGCGACAACATTAATTATCAAAATAATTAATTATTGGGGAGGATTGTTTTCATCAAATTGTGCACTACATGCTCTGGCCACAGTCAAGATTCTAACTTTGCATGTTCAACATGCTGTGCCATTTCGTTAGTATGCAACAGTTTGTTTAGATCAGTGGTAGCCATATGCACTTTCGTCATTGAAGCAAGAGGGAGATCGAGATGGCATTTTTTTTCGAAAATTAGAACTCTGGTATTCTAAATTACAAGTATTCAATTTTGTTAACTCTTTTAAATCAAGAAGCTACTAGATATAAATGGAAGCGTCTGGAATCGCTTTAACTAATTTCAGACGAATTTTAAAACGCGTAACTATCATTGTGTGCGGTGCTGAAGAAGTCTTACGTCATCATCATGGCCGACTTGGACCCCACGCTGTTGCTCCAAGATGAAAGCGACGACATGAGCGAGGAATATTAAATGTAAGTATTTTGATTGATGTATTTTTGCCTGAAATTTAGTGCAGAGTAATCATCCAAGGGTACATTTTCCGTGTAAGCAAGGGTTGAATCGTGTCAACGTTTACGCTTTAAAACCGGTCGTAGATCTATGGGTATAGAAATTCTAGAATCATCTTGATCTTGATGTATTACGCCAACAGCCTGAACAGGTCCCAAACTTGGGAATATTCGTTGGCGGATAAGTTGGGGAGAGCACTTGGTGTTTTAATCAGCGGTTAGCATTTTTCCTCTGAACTCGTTGACCGTTGACGACTGGATCGTGTTGTCATCAAGGTTGTTCCAGTCAATGAGTGAATAACTGTTCTTGTGAAAAAAAGAGTGCCTGTTTTCTTTCTTTCTTGGTGGTAGGTAGCCAGCATCAGCATGGTGATGAATCTGCTACGCTTGGGTGATGGTGGTTCCGGTCTATTGCTTGGTCAGGGGTGGAGTTTAGTTATGAAGAAGTTCAGCGGGGGGGAGGTTGGGGGTGGTGGGTCAGTGGAGAGTTGCCAGCCTGGCCTGAAAGGATGGGGCTGTAGCAGTTTCTACAGGCAGGCGGTTCCACTCTGGAATGGTGCGCAGGAAGAATGTTTTCTGCCTGTAGGCTGTCCTAGAGTGGGGGATTTCGTAGGATAGAGCGTGGATCTGCCTAGTCGTGCACTTGGGTGGGCTTGGCTTTGGTGCGTGGTTGCTCTTCACTGCGACAAGGCCGTGGTGGACTTTGTAGAAGGTTGTTAGTCTCGCTCGCCTCCGTCTGCTCTCAAGCCTGTACACTGGTGTTTTAGTACACTCCACAGTAAAGCACTGGCTGTTTCTTGTGATATTTCTGACTGTGGCTGATGATGTAAAGTCTTTGTTCATGGCAATATAATATTTACGCTGCTGTATTATCTATTCGTTATATGATACATGGTTTCATTTACTCTTGCGCCATTGGCGCATAACATCTCAAAATGTCCCTCCAGTGCGTCAAAGAGTTTACTGCGCCACCCCATGCACACTTTTCACGGGAGTACAATGTTTGGAATGAGCTAGGCAAAAACGCGCGCCAAGCCGAGCAACTTGTGAGTTTGTAAAATGCAATGTGATTTGCTTTTAAAATGTAATTCATTAGTATTCAATCAATTCTGTGAACTATCTGTGCTTGCGCGATTACCTCTGTGAAAACTGTCAACAGAAGCGATATCGATCGAAACACAGACAAATACACACACACACACTAACCGGATACACTGGAAAATTCTCATATCATCATATGGCACTAAATATCACTATTTTGCATCTTTCGACAAAAGCATTTTCGGACCGCCTAGCCTGCTTAATTTGTGCGTTTTGCCTTCGACTATGTAAAGTCCCATCAGAATTTGTTTTAGGGGGACAAATGTCCCATTGTCTTTTTCTTCCCGGCTAAACCCTGATATGAGACGATATCTGAACATGCAAATCCTTATTATTATAGTCCCCAGAAGACCCATAGTTGGTTCACACTGGCTATACGCACTCGGAGTGTATACAAGACCTGACCACTATACACTCCGGCTTTAACTTCTGATCGCGAAGCGAATTGGCTATTCGACACCACTTTGCGATAGGAGCGCAGAGCAGTTGATTATACAGTAGAACCCCCTGTTTACGACTTTGGAAAAACCTTGAAAATTAGGTCGTAAAAAGGGGGGGTCTTAAAAGGGAGGTTTGAATTTTTGCCCGGTCGGTCATGAATTTGGTTGCAGTGTATGTACTGTCATGTTTACACACAAACACACAGTTGCAGTTTACTGTCATATCAAAACACACACACACACACACACACCCAAACACATTACAGCAGAACAACTTGAACTCAAATTTCAAAGAAAATTTACTCATGGCGTATTGCTCGCTCCCCGCTGAGTGAAGCACATTTGACATTGTGGCGCAACCAGTAAAATCCGAATGTCCTAACTCGATAGAAAGCATAACGACTTTTCTCCCGAATCATCTTTTTCCGCTCATATGAATGATTCGTTGCCTTGCATTGCTAAACTTGACCACGATCGTTGAGGTCTTCGTACAGGCTCCTCTCTTTGAGTACTTTCGCTTCGCTATCCTTCTCACCATCTAGATAACACCGAGTCATTATCCTTGACGACACACAGGATTTTCGTATTCCCGACTCCCAAGGAAGTCGCCGCGGATTGCCACTTCGCTCGATTAGCGATTACTTTATTAGCTCTCTACTCAAGAGTCGGCGCTTTTCTTTTTCTTTCGCGAATCTTCGTTTGTCAACAAGACAGTCGTCGTGACAAGATAGTGTGCAGAAAAAAACGGATGTATCAGGATCTCGCGCGCGCGAGATTTCGTTTTTATTTCTTCTCGCGATAGTTGGAGGAGCGAGAGCCGTCATGTTGTGTTTTCGTCTGCTCGAAATATGCGTAAAAGTCGTAAATCATCCCAAAAAGCTCGGTCGTAAGTCGCGTTTTGGGTCATTATCCTTGACGATACACAGGATTTGCGTCTTCCCGACTCCTAAGGAAGTCGCCGCGGATTCTATCGTGCGCGAGATTTCGGTTTTTTTCCGTCTCGCGATAGTTCGAGGAGCAAGAGCCGCCATGTATTGTTTTCGTCTGCTCGACTACAAATGCGCGAAAGTCGTAATTCATCCACAAAAGCTCGGTCGTTAGTTGCGTTTTGGGGTGAGTCGTTCATTGGGGGTTCATTATATAGTAGAATGCATCCGTGGTAGCAAAATCGGTCGTAAAAAGGGGGTGGTCGTAAACAGGGGGGTCGCTAAGGGGGAGTTCTACTGTATTTATAAGAGTACAAAGAAACAAAAACAATCTGATGTTGCACGGCCTTTGCTGTAACGTAGAATACATTTTTTGACACTGAACCGCATAAACACTCGGAGCGTCATTCGACGCCATTTTGTGATGGTACGCTTCACTTTCGATTCCAGGTATTAGAGTACGCTGGGAACAAACACAGACAAAAAGAAACACACACACGAAACTGATGCTTCATGGCAGTTTATTGTCGAAGTTTGAAACAAACTTGGAGTGTGTATCGACCTAGAAACATATACTATGTAAATCACTGACTCTCACTCGGAGTGCGTATAGCCTTTGCCTAGTTAGTTAGCTGGACTTAAAGCAATGTATACAACCTTCTTATTAATGTGTGAATAGTTAATTCAGACAAGGATGTGGTATTGATATCACTATTCATTATAGCAATTTAAATAACTCGAGTGTGCGTGTGGTTGAATGTGAAGAGTAATTTCGGCCCAGGGCGAATGATGATTGAATTGCTGTGTGTGTGTACCAATGAAAATACTGACTTAAGAATTAAGTCCACAGGAGTCTTTCCACGGACGGGGACCGTCTTTCGCGAGAGCTACTGAAAGCAGACGCAGGAATCAAGCTGAGGCAACGTGATCATACACCTTTAACCGGACTTCACGACACGGACTACGCCAGAGTCGCCGCGTCGACTATGTAGTCGTGTGAAGGACCGAAGGACAACGCCAAGATATCGCCGTGTTGAATCGGGATGGATGGACTACATAGACAACACCACGATGTCGCTGCGCCGAATCGGTGGTCAGGGTAACCCACAGTGATTTATCTCATCTAGTACCCTGGGCGTCTAGTGTATTAGTGTGACTGAGCGTGTGATTATATATATGTTATATCCGTGCTATACATATATTTGAGCTATATAAACCCTTGAGCTCCATTAATTGTTTATTATTATTGTTGGAATGAATGAGAGGAGACCCCCCGCGGGTTAGGGGGAGTCCCATATTGGTTGGGACGAGAAAGAATTTACCCGATGCTCCCCAGCATGTCGTAAGAGGCGACTAACGGATTCTGTTTCTCCTTTTACCCTTGTTAAGTGTTTCTTGTATAGAATATAGTAATATATTGTACTACGTTGCAAGCCCCTGGAGCAAATTTTTGATTAGTGCTTTTGTGAACAAGAAACAATTGACAAGTGGCTCTATCCCATCTTCCCCCTTCCCCCGTCGCGATATAACCTTCGTGGTTGAAAACGACGTTAAACACCAAATAAAGAAAGAATGAGAGGAGAATGATGAACGCGCATTAGTGACATCCTTCTGTCTGTCTTTCACTATTTTAATTAATTTCATTCCTGACAATCGGTGAACCCATTTCTCCATTGTACGTAGCGTTAAGAGGTTTTGTTTCTTTTTCCGCAGAACTTTCACGATTTTTTGGGTCTTTAATTGTTGATTATACTTTGATTGTTGCTTGACTTATAATTAGGCACACTAGGGTGATAGTGTAACGTGTTTTATAACGTAACTTGTTACAGTATTGTGACATGTATACAATATCAACATGAGTGAGGATTGGGATATGTGGCTGTCTCGTGGGAAAGAACTGGGTCTTAAAGAAAAAGACTTAACTGATTTTGTCAGGGAACAGCAACATTTTGCCAGAGAAGAACGTAAAGAAAAAAGAGATGCAGAAGCAAAAGAGAGGCAAGAGCATGCTAAGTTTGAGACAGATAGAGAGCTTGCCTGACTAGAAGTCGAAAAAGATAAAGAGCATGCTAAGTTTGAGGCAGTTTGGCTCGGCTGGAAGTTGAAAAAGAAAGAGAACAGACTAGGAGTAGGAAAAGCGATATAGACCTTGAAACTGAGAGAGTTAAAAAGGAGAGCTCAGACGGTAAAGGCTGTTCATTCATATACTTCTGTTCCTCACCAATCAAAATTGCCTATGTTTCATGAAAACAAAGACGACATTAATGCGTTTTTGTTTAGGTTTGAAACACACGCTTCGGCGTGCGGCTGGGATGTGGATAAATGGCCTGTCTATTTAGCTGCTTTATTGAAAGGCAGTGCCTTGTCGCTGTATCATTCCATTTCAGGAGAACCAACCCTTTCATGGGGAAATCCTATCTTCTTCGAAAGTTTCAATGCACAGAGGAGGGTTTCAGAGAGCGTTTCCAAGATGTTCGTCCCGAGGTAGGCGAGTCATTTTTAGCGTTTTTAACCCAGTGTCGTCACTTGCTCAACCGATGGACTGAGTTGTCGGGTATTTCTAACACTACTGAAGGTTTGCAGGACTTCTTCTTATGTTAGCAGATACTTCAGAGTTGTTCAAAAGAATTGACCGTGTTCTTAAGGGAACGTCAGCTGGGTGACGTTTCTGCATTATGTGAAGCAGCTGAACTTTACCATGAAGCTCATCCCAACAAAACTTTAGCGCGGAAATCAGATGTCTATATTTTCAGTTGGAGTTGCAGACACAAGTCTTGGCGCTGGGAACAATGGTCACGTGGGTGGTTCTCGAGAATATCGGGGAGGCTGATGTTCTTTTTCGGATCGTGGCAGACAACAGTCTTCAGGTGCAGGTCGAGGCGAGTTTCGTGGACAACGCACCAACGGGGCACTGCCCCTGTACCCCGCCAGGGGCCGGTACCCTGGACCCCAACTGTTGCAGGTTTTGGGAATTTTCCAGGTTGCACCCATGGAAATGGTAACCATCAATGGTTTTTCAGGGACAGTACTGAGGGACACAGGGTGCACTACTGCTGGTGTCAAACGGGCTTTAGTTTGTGATGATCAGTTCAAAGGACAGGAACAGCGTTGTCTGTCATTTGGGGGACACATCGAGATATTTCCCTTGGCTGATGTGTTGGTGGACATTCCTTATTTTGCAGGTGTTCTGACATGTTGCGTCATCGACGATCCTGTGGCAGATCTCATTTTGGGAAACCTACCAGGTGTCGTTTCTGTGTCTGGAGGGTGTGGAGGATCCATTGTCCCAGAGGAGGTTAGTCTCGTTTCCACTAGGCTGCAAAAGGCGAAAGCTAAAGAGGCAGTAAAACCTCTGAAAGCAGTATTGTGTCGGATGTTACCCCAGGGAGATTATCCGAATTACAGGCCGGAGATGAATCCTTATGGAAATGTTTTCAACAGGTTTTGAAAGAGCCGCAGATCTCCAGTCAGATCAAGCCGTTTATCGTCATTGAAGACAGGCTGCTACTTAGAGTGTTTCATGAGAAGACTGATGTCTTTCAGATTGTCGTTCCTACTTCTCTGAGAGATCAAGTTCTCCATACAGCCCAATACGCCCTCATGACTGGTCACTTTGGTACCAGGAGGACATTAAAGCGAATCTTGACACAGTTCTTTTGGCCGGGCGTCAGGCGTGACGTAGGCAAGTACTGTAGAACTTGCGATGTGTGTCAGAAAACTTCATCCAAGGGTCGAGTCCCTACTGCTCCTCTCCAACAGATGCCTCTTGTCGACGTCCCGTTCAAGAAGATATGCATTGATTTGGTTGGTCCCTTCAAACCTGAATCTTCAACAGGATTCCGTTTTGTGTTGACGATCGTAGATACTGCGACTCGATTCCCGGAAGCAATTCCGCTGAAGACCATTGATACGGTTTTGGTTTCTGAGGCGCTGTTCTCAGTCTTTGCAAGAATGGGCTGTCCTCAGGTCGTTGTCTCTGACTGTGGAACTCAGTTTGTTTCGGATCTCATGAAGGAGATATACAGACTGTTAGCGATTCCAAGACTTGTTTCGCCAAAGGCCATAACTAGATAATGAACACGCTGCTGTATTATTTATTCGTTATATGAGACGATTTCTGAATATGTAAATCCTTATTATTATAGTCCCGAGAAGACCCATAGTTGGTTAGCTGAACTTAAAGCAATGTATACAACCTTCTTATTAATGTGTGAATAGTTAATTCAGACAAGGATGTGGTATTGATATCACTATTCATTATAGCAATGTAAATAACTCGAGTGTGCGTGTGGTTGAATGTGAAGAGTAGTTTTGGCCCAGGGTGGATGATGATTGAATTGCTGTGTGTGTGTGTACCAATGGAAATACTGACTTAAGAATTAAGTCCACAGGAGTCTTTCCACGGACGGGGACCGTCTTTCGCGAGAGCTACTGAAAGCAGACGCAGGAATCAAGTAAAGATGCACGAAGCTGAGGCAACGTGATCATACACCTTTAACCGGACTTCATGACACGGACTACGCCAGAGTCGCCGCGTCGACTAAGTAGCCGTGTGAAGGACAACGCCAAGATATCGCTGTGTTGAATTGGGATGGCTGGACTACATAAAGTGATAAACAACACCACGATGTCGCTGCGCCGAATTGGTGGTCAGGGTAACCCACAGTGATTTATCTCATCTATACTGTTCAAAAAAAGAAACGCATAGCTTGTAATATTTGGTTAATTTAGTTATATGGATACAAGGATATCCACCAAACTGCAGAAAATGTTTATCTGGTCGTCGACCTTTCGTCCATTGCCACAAGTGAGCTCTGCACGTGACGCATGCGTTATCAGTGGCTACAATGTCAAAATTGCTCATTTGGCATGACCACTCGTCATGCTTCAGTGTAATCTCGTGAAACTCGGGGAATATTGAGCTCTCACCATGTCTTCCAAAACCCATAAAAGCGGATTGTTCGCCACAAAGAAATCAGACGACAATTCAGCGGCGAAAGATGGCCCGATTGAGCAGAGAAGACCGCCAAATTGCATTGGGTCGTTTACAAGCAGGCCAAAGTCAAAGTGCAATTGCCAGGCACTTCCACGTGTCCCAGAGCACCATCAGTAGACTGTGGGTCAGGTTTCAAGCCACTGGCTCCGTTGCTGACTTGCCACGAGCGGGAAGACCAAGGGCGACAACTGCTGCTCACGACTGCTTCATACGGCTCCGCCACCTCCGGAATCGTTTCCTGTCGGCCTCATCTTCTGTCCAGGCTCTCCCCGGGCCACACCGATTATCGGACCAGACCGTGCGGAACCGCCTGCATGAATCTGGTTTGAGAGCTCGCAGACCTCGCAGAGGAGCTGTCCTCACCCGCCGCCATCGCCAGAACCGAGTGCAGTGGGGCAACCAGCACCTTCGCTGGACCGTCCGGAATCACTGGAGACACGTGTGGTTCAGCGACGAGTCCTACTTCCTGCTCCAGCGACATGATGGTCGGAGGAGGGTCTACCGGAGATTAAACGAACGTTACGCGCCCAACTGTGTGGATGAGGCACCCGTTCATGGTGGTGGAGGCGTCATGGTGTGGGGGGCGATCAATACCGCTGGAAGGAGCACCCTGGTGCACGTCCAAGGGCGCATAACTGCCCAGCGATACGTGGAGGAAATTCTGCGCCCACACGCCCTTCCTCTTCTGGCTGACCAGGATGCCATATTCCAGCAGGACAACGCTCGCCCGCACACAGCACGACTCACCACCCAGTTCCTCACCGACCACCATGTCCAGGTGCTTCCCTGGCCATCCATGTCGCCAGACATGAACCCGATAGAACACCTCTGGGATGAATTGGACAGACGTGTGCGCAGGTGAGAAGAAGCGCCGGCAAATCACCGCGATCTATTGCAGGCACTTCAGGAGGAGTGGGACACCATCCCACAGCAAGATATCCGGCATCTGATCCAGTCCATGCCCAGAAGGTGCCGGGCAGTTGTTGCTGCTCAAGGCAGTCACACCCCCTACTGACTTGACAGCCTCGGCACCCAATCGTATTGATTGACTGATTGATTTGAAGATGCAAATGAACTGTGTGTGCATTCAACTGTGTCCATACCAAATTTCAAACAAATAATCTAAATATTGGATTTTCTGTTAATTTTTTCGAAAAATAAAACAAATTTGGCAAGTAGCAACTATGCGTTTCTTTTTTTGAACAGTATAGTACCCTGGGCGTCTAGTGTATTAGTGTGACTTGAACGTACAAACGCTACAGAGGTGATTTGATTCAGCTGTATAACATAACTCAGACAGCGTTTTACGGGTAAACAACCAGTGAAATTGAACCTTTTTTGCTGTTGCAGGTTGCCACTGATAGATCTGCAGGACTCGGCTGATGACTACTCTTCTGTAAGTATATTACTTATGGTATGTGGTTATAACTGAGTATGTTAGCAGAAGAATAACTGAATAAATTGGTCGAAATATTGATGGTGTCATGGATAGATCTGTACTCTAATACCAATGACAGTCAAGCAACTGTTGCATCGTCACAAACATTGGTGGAAGTACCCAGGGGGACCCCTTGGAATAATCTAGCGGAAGTTTAGAGGCGCTGCTGCGACTGTGTCGTGCACAACGCAAAAGTCGCACATGTGTGCCGAGTGAGGCCGGGTAGCCAGCTAGCACTAGCAGTTGCTCAAAAGTGATTTTCCATACTTAGTACATATTTGGAAATAAACCCATATTCAAACGTAGCAAAGCGAGTATCTTTGTAGAAAAGTAAGATGAGCCGATTCACTGCCGATCTGTCTGCGAAGCAAAGCTAGCATGCTAGCTTTACTTCACGAGCCTGCTCGGGAGGTGCTACATTGACTTAACTTCGACCGTTTCATTTTTCCAATCTTTGCTAGCTTAGTTTGCTGTGGTCATTTTGTTTTCTATCTTGGCCAGCTACGCAAAATGAAACGCACGGCAGATGTCAACCATGAATTTAACGCCATGTTCAGTTGCAAGTGAAGCCCTATTTACGTTTTCCACCGTGTTTGCAAGGAGTATCATCATTGACTGTTAGCGTCCAAATTGACCCCATCACATGGATCGTTTAGCAAATGAACATCGTGCAATTTATTTTTTAGATATGATCGCATTGTTCCGGTTTACATTCAAAGCAAATCGGACACATGTAACTTTTGGTAGTGAAAAAGTACTCTTGGGTTCCTAATAATAGTACGGGTTTGAATAATAGTACGCGGTTACATTTTGTACGAAAATCAATAACAGTACAGAGTTGAATAATAGTACGGGGTTGCATTTTGCACGAAAATCAATGACTATAAGAGTACATGGTTTCAATAACAGTACAGGTGAACATAAGCAAATGTGTGAATGTTAGTATGATAACCGCTGCAGTTATGTGAGAGCGGTTCAAGTCCGATTTTTCCATCTTCAAAAAAAATATACAAAAAAATGTTTTAACAGTACGGACCCAAATGAGGCCGTACAGGTCTGCATTTTTTTCATATGGGGCCAAAGATGAAATAAACAGCTAAACAATTAAATATGTAATTGTTTTTATTATCATAGGGTGAAGACTTTGTACCAAGCAGTGACTTATCAAGCAGTGACTTTGACGAGCAAGAACAACCAGCAAGGAAAAGAAAATGTTTGGGTGAGTAATGCATTGCAAGTAATAGCCACACTTCAGGTCAGAAAAGGCCTACAAAAAATTTAATTGTTTGTTTAAAGTAACATAGGCCCCCCAAAAAGGGTATGTAGGTCTTTTTTTTCTTCTTTTTCTTTTAATAGATTGAAGACGCTTCGCGTCAAGTTGTCAAAGTACTAGCACATTTTGACGGATGTTTAACATGAGTGATGGCCCCTTTACTCTTTGGTGTTTTGGGTTACCTCCCTTTTGTCGTCTGTGCGGTTAAGTGCGAAGATTTTGTTCTTGGCTTCGATTTTTTAATGTTTAATTTTTTTTCTTCGGCAAAAATGGAAAAATAAGTTTAGGGTCGGGGGGAAAAAATAGGGAAGGTCGGGATACCTTAAACAAACACTTTTTTAGGCCTAAGATAGTTGGTACATGCCGCGAGCAGCCATCTATACGTATATAGAAGGGTATTTGACGAAAGGAAGGCCGGATATGTCCGAAGGAAAGGTAGGCAGGCAGGCAAGAGCAGGCCATTGTGGACACACGTCTCTCTTCCTCTCTCCCTCTCTCTGTCTCTCTCTCTCATGCCCCCTTTCCCTGGCAATGTCAGGTACATCAGCTACTATAGTAATGACATAATTTGAAGTGATCATGTAAAAAGTCGTGTTCATTGGATAATCAAAATGAAATTCTCTGTCTCCCTCTATGAGGTCCTTTAGATATGGTTTTGGCAAACAGCCTTCTCTTAAACACATCAAATCTAGTAGATCTTCAGACACACACCCCCTCCCCCTCTCTCTCCCCTCCCACTTTTTCCTTCTTCACCGAGAATGAGTTCATTTGTTCACATCAATCCCTGTTTTTATCACATTTTTCAAGCTTCACGGCAAGCGCATGACTCACGTGGCAATTCGCTTCCATTTTCAGAACTTACGTTCAGCAAACATCTTGAATGAACGGAAGTTTAAAGGCACAGTAAGCCTCCCGTAAACCATCACGGAGCTCCCCGAGCCTCTACACACAGTACAAGCATACTTCCATTTGAACGCTCACCGAACGGGAACATCCTGGCTGCTTTCTGTCGAGAGTGAGACATTTTCAAAGAATTTATTTTTGTGGACTATGCGAATGGATAATCAGGCGCCTCGTTTCGGCGCTGGAACTAACTTTTAAAATCTAAATAATAAATCGACAGCTTGTTACACAAACATTCTTAAATCATAAAAGATTTCCTTTTTTCATCAAGAAAAGATCAGTACAACTCGAAGTTTTGAAAGTTTTATAAAAAGGAACCCGGTGCAGGTCACGCAAGGCGTGTTTCTCAAGCAGACGAACTTTCTGCATGTCGCTGCTTTCTTTCAAGTTCTACTGGCACCGCTCTAGTTCGTGTGAATGGCAGCCCAGCGTTTGTTACAATAACGTGCTATTGCAGATAAGCTTAGAGCAAGTGACATTGAAATCACAAACTGACGACTAAATTGTGAAAAGAAGTAAACTGGATCACATGGTTTCACGATGGCTCAGGGGTAAGATAAACCACGCAAAAAAGAATTCTTTGAAAATTGCTCGCTCTTTACGGAGGGCACCTAGGATGTTCTCAAGCGGTGAGTGTTTAAATGAAAGGGTGTTTTTACTGTGTGTAAAAGCCTGACAGTATCTGTGATGCTTTACGGGAGGCTTACTCATACCTGTCGTCTTACGTTTTTCGCGTAATTCTTACAGAATTTTGATGTTTTTCATGTCTTACGGCGTATGCCGAAGATCTTACGGTTTTTACAAAACAATTTGGTCAAATAAAATAAAGATCGCAAAGGTTCTTCCGAGAACAAAGTAACAGCTACAAAATCTCGCAGTAACTGATCCGGCGGAAGTACAAGGCAACGCGCATGTGCACACTGTCAGCGCGATCTGACCGAGTACTGTGCGACCATGCTTGACCACACGCGACCTCAAATTAAAGCAGTTACATGTACTATAGTTGTTGTTCTCGGTATCTTCAAGGTATTTTCTCATGTTGTGCGCAGTTTTAAGCCATAGAAATGAAACTAAGGGAGTTGTGATGCATTTTTGAAGAGCTAACGATCGAAAGTGAAAGTAGCCGGATTCCTGTCACATCCGATCATGTCGGACTTGATTTTAGAACACGCGCGACCTCAAACTAAAGCATTTACATGTAATATTTTTTGTTGTTCTAATATCTACACAGTATTTTCTCACGTTGTACCTGGTGTGAAGCCATATAAATAAAAATAAGGGCGTTATGATGCATTTTCGAAGAGGCAGAGAGCGAAAGTTGGCACCGGATGTTTGTCACAACCGATCATATACGACTTGTTTTTAGAACATGCGCGACCTCAAACTAAAGCATTTTCATGTCATATTTTTGTTGATCTGGTATTTGTCCTTGATTGCTGAGACACACATGAGTTTCTGGCTTGTAACTTGTGTGTTTTACATATTCTGTTTGGCTAAAATGTTCTCTTTTAAACATTGTGGTGGGGGTTTCCATTCATGATTGAATCACTGTGCTCAATGAATGAGTGTTGTTAAAACACACTTGTCTTGTGCCTTTACTATCATGTGGTGTTTTTGTGCATTCTGGTAACATTTTGTGAGGGGTACGGTGTAAATCACTAAATGTGTGTCTGGTTGGAAGTGTACGTACTGTCTTTGTACAATTTAGGTGATTCTCGGTACAATTTACATTTAAACATGCTTTGCATTCAAAATGACACAAAACAGTGCAGTTCAGTGTTGAGAAAAGTGTGTTTTTCTTTTGTGTGAAATAAGGCTGATTTCTTTTGTGTGTGTGTGTGTGTGCATGTATTTAGTTCTTGTGGTGATTAATCTAACGACTTCTGCAATTTTGCATGTTGTCTTATGCTTTTTGGTGCAAACTTATGGTTTTGTGAGCAAAATCTTATGGTGAGAGTCCACAAGAGCTTGACAGGTATGCTTACTGTGCCTTTAACATGAGCAATTGCCCCTTTACCCTTCCTGTTTAGGCTTCAATTTTTGTTTTCCTTCTGAACAAAAATGGGGAAAAGTTTAGGGGTGGGGGGTAAAGAATAGGGTCGGTCGGGATACCGTAAACAGACTATTTTTCTATCAACTGATCTTCTGGCCCCTAGCTTCCCAGATGGTCTGTGAGCGTGACACATTTTAAAGTTTAGGGGGAGTGTGCATGTGCGTAGTCTCAGACAAAATCTGAATGCTTTTACCTTCTCTTTCTCACAGATGCTACAGCCTCACACATGACAAAGCAGCAGGCAAAAGCAGCCCGGTTAATTACCAGATCACATGACAAATAGCACACAGTAGCCCCTAACACATGTGGCTGTTTGTTTTTATCAGCTGTAGCATGGCAAACATTTTCCTTGGACTATCATATCCAAAGAAATGTGACATTGCAAGGTCAAGGTCATGGATGGGGTTTGGGTAATGTAAGGGTGCTATCCATATTTGTTTTGTTTGATGTGAAACATCAAACTGCTCAACATTTTAGTGTACCATTTTGAGTAACCACGAGCTGTAATGACCTAAATTATTCAAGGTCAGGGTGATGTCAATGTCAGTATCGTCAAATAGAGCAAGTGAGTCATCCGTGGTGCAATTCATGAAGTTGGACTGAGAGGTCAGTCTTGGACTACGACTGCCAGTCCTTGAGTCGTAGTCCAAGACTGACCTCTCAGTCCATTTTCATGAACAGCACCGAAGGGCTTGGCCATTGTAGTTGTTTGAATGTGCTCACCTTTTGGGTGCATGACATATGTTTTATGATCGTGACTCTCTCAAGACTTTGTTTTCAGAATTTTGGAAGTTTCTACTGAATTAGTGCTGAAACTCTTCGGAAAAGTTTAATTCTTAGACATACATTTTTTAAGCAGGAGGGTCTTGATTTGGCTCTTACGAGTCCTTAAACAAAACTTGAAACTTGAGTGGTTAAACAAACCCAATCAACAGTGACAGAATGTGACTAAGAATGTGACTAAACTTCATTTCACAAAAGCAGATTCTTGCAATCAGAAAAGCTCCCATGGGGTCGCCATCATGTTTCCACAGAGCTACCCCACCCCTTTACTTCTCTTCTTTTGTCTTATTTCTGCCTTACCAGTCCTTTCACCTATATTTCCTTCCAAGAAAACTCTCCCTACTATTCCCTGCAGTTTTCCAGTTCCTTTCTTGTTGTCTTATTTCTACCTGATTGGATCCATCACCTTTATTTCACTTACCAAAAGTCTTCTTTTCCACATCCTTATTTCTCTGCCCCCCCCGCATGTCGTAAGAGGCGACTAACGGATTCTGTTTCTCCTTTTACCCTTGGTTCTTGTATAGAATATAGTCAATGTTTGTAAAGATTTTAGTCAAGCAGTATGTAAGAAATGTTTAGTCCTTTGTACTGGAAACTTGCATTCTCCCAGTAAGGTCATATATGATATGTACTACGTTGCAAGCCCCTGGAGCAATTTTTTGATTAGTGCTTTTGTGAACAAGAAACAATTAACAAGTGGCTCTATCCCATCTCCCCCCTTTCCCTCGTCGCGATATAACCTTCGTGGTTGAAAACGACGTTAAACACCAAATAAAGAAAGAAAAGAAAGCAATCAGAAAATCTTGGTCTGTGAAGAATGCAGATGTGTGAACCTACTGTGAAGGTACTGTGGATCTGTAAGTGGTTCCATGTGATATAAAGTCATGACTTTGTTTAACCCCTTCAGTGCCATGTTTGCATGCTCTGTGTGGAGAAAGTGAAAGTACATATTTCATAGGCCGGAGAATTTCTCGTCTTGTAGTCATACCGGAAGCCCCGCAGTGGGGCACTGCGGTTATGAAATTAAAAGCCCCTCCTGTTTTTGGAACCGCAGGAGCTTTCTAGTTTGCTGTTAGGTAGATTTTTGGTTCCTCTTTCCTGTCATGCTCTCTTTTTCTTCATGAATTCTTTTCTTTTTTCTGCCTTCTTGCTCATTCACCTGTATTTTTTCCAAAAATCTCTTCTCTTGCCGCTTGTCTCGCGATTCATGTATAGTTTAATCTGTTAGTGTTCTGATGTAAGTCCAGCAGTAGATAGGTTAAGCCTATTTTAACATACTGGAAACTGGTAATCTTCCAGTAGGTATTAATTTAGTTTTACTAAAGCCTGCTGGGACACAAGTAATGGGTTAGTGCATTTGTAAACAGGAATCGCTTGACAAGTGGCCCCCTTCATCCCCCCCTTCCTCGTCCTGATATGGCTCTGCGTAGTCGGCTGGACGTTAAGCAACAAATAAACAAACAAACAAATCATACCGGAAGCACACTGAGGACCGAGTAATTCTCATGCTGGGTCAGTGAAGGGGGTAAAATTGTTTATAAATTATGTGACCAAGAATTTTTCTGTTATGTTGCAGATTCCAAACACAACGCTGCCGATACTGTGGGGGGTATTGAAGAAGACTCCACACCAAATGATGGCGACTGTGCGGTCAACACACCAAATGATGGCGACTGTGCGGTCAACACACCAAATGATGGCGACTGTGCGGTCAACACACCAAATGATGGTAACTGTGCTGTCAACACACCAAATGATGGCGACTGTGCGGTCAACACACCAAATGATGGTAACTGTGCTGTCAACACACCAAATGATGGCGACAAGGGTGGTGAGCGGAGAGGGAAAAAACCGAACAGACCCTGTATATACTGTGGAATGTACATGTCAAAGCTGAAGCGCCACTTGATCAAAAAACACAGAAATGAAGAGGGTGTTGAAGCTGCTTTAGCACTTCCTTTTGTAGAGCAAAATCGTGCAATCGAAGGTCTGCGTAAAGAAGGGATTTACAGAAAAAATGTTGATCTTCAGGCAGGGGGATGTGAAAACGACAAACTTATAAAGAAGAGAGCACAGGGAACTGCAAAAACTGTCATGTGTGGCGGCTGTAAAGGCTTTTACAGCCATAGACAAATACACAAGCACAAAAAGCATTGCAGTCACACTTTCAGCAGTTCAGCAAGAGCGGTGTATTTCGATGGAAGTAAACCTGCTGAGGTGTCGGAAGAGTTTCAGAAAGAGGTTTTGGAACGGTTCCGAGATGATGATTGTGGAAAGCTCTGCAGAAAAGATCACCTTATCTTACTGATGGGACAGAAATTATGGATGAAGTCTGTAAAGAAAGAGAGAAAAGTTGTCATGTCTGAAATGCGAAGAATGGGGAATGTTATTTTGGCTGTCAATAGGCTTTCTTCTGCAGAGCTTTCTGGAGAAGATGTCCTCACAAGAAAGCACTTTGATCAGTTGACACAAGCAATACAAGATCTAACTCAAAGAGAAGAAAAAGGTCGTCAACAGAAGTCTGGGCTCAAACTGGCAATAGGCTTTACGCTGAAGAAAGCTATCAAAGTCTTAAAGGGTCTTTACACCCAGCACGATGAGCTTGAAAAGGCCAAGGAAATAGGGTATTTCTCGGATGTGTTGGATCTCCACTGGGATTACATTTTCTATACAGCACAGGTGGAGTGTGAGCAGAGGAGAGGTGTGTTGAGGAAACCAGCAAGTATGCCTATTGAACAGGATGTCAAAAATCTCAAGGAATTTGTTCTTGCAGAAATGCAAAAACTACTCCAGGATGATTACAAACTATGGGGTACTCATGACTTTGTGTGGATGCGCAATTTGATTGTATGTCGTCTCACAATGTTTAATGCAAGGAGGGGCGGTGAACCCGCACGCATGACACTTACAGAATGGGAAGATGCTGAACAGGAAAAGTGGATTGCTCCCAACACAGTGCAGAAGGTCTCTGATCCTCTTGAAGCTTCTCTACTGAAAAAAACCAAATTGGCATACATGGCAGGGAAAGGCAGCAAACGTTTAGTGCCACTGTTGATCCCAGTGGACACAGTGGAGCCTTTGCGGAAATTGGTCAAAGAAAGAGGGAACGCGAACATACACTCAGAAAATGTTTTTCTGTTCCCAAACACAGGAGGTTCCCTGGATCATGCTGTCGGATGGAACTCACTCAGTACGATCACCACTGCAATGTCGGACAAGTTAGAAAGCCCACAGCTTTTGATTGCAGACAAATTCAGACATCGTGCATCAACCCTCTTTGCCCTTCTTGACGTGCCAGACCAAGAGAGAGAGTCTTTTTACAGACACATGGGTCACAGTGCAGACATCAATAAACATGTGTACCAATGCCCTTTGGCAGTCACAGAAATCACCAAAGTAGGTGGGTTTTTGTCATCAATTGATGGTTCTGGTAAGCGGCTTCCGGCGGGAAAAAAATCTCTGCCAAGACCTGTCGTGCCTTGTTCGTCGATTCTTGGTCATCAGTCTCCTGAGGATGAAAGTTCAGTGGAAGGACTTGACATTTCTAGTTCGTTGGAGCCTTGCCAGCAGTCTCTAAGAGACGAACGCTCCCTGCCAGGACCTGTCATGTCTTGTTCAGTAGTGCCTTGTCGACAACCTGAGGATGAAAATTCCCTATCGGGATCTGTCATGTCTAGTTCAAAAACCATGTCAGGATCTGTCATGTCTAGTTCACATTCCCTGTCAGGATCTGTCGTGTCTAGTCCAAATTCCTTGCCAAGGTCAGTCATGTCTAATTCATTAGATCCTGGTCGGCAGCCTCCTGAGGATGAAAGTTCACTGTCGGAGCAAAATCGTGGCGGAAAGTCAGGAAGGAAATACAATGTTTGGAACATGCGTGATGAACAGGAAGTCTCTCGTTTCTTTAGTGTCTATATCAATGCACATGGGGTTGGCAGTAAAGGATCTTTGCCAGGGGTAGTTGAAGTCAAGAAGTTCCTCACAGAGCACCCAATTTTCTCAAACTCTACTTTGCCTGAGAAAGAGAAAATTACACTTGTCAAGACAAAGGTGTTCAATGAAAGAAACAAATACAGGAATAAGGCCAAATTTGACACTTTTTGAGTCGCTTGCGAAGCAAAAAGTATGCCTATGTATTCGCTCTCCATCGTCTGTCTCTCTCGTGGACAACTTTAACGTTTGTCTTTTCACGATGACCATGAACACTAGAAACTTGGCATGATGGTAGTATGTGACAAGTTGAGGGATAACCACCTTTTTGACTACATTTGTTTTGATGACCACATCCAAAGGTCAAGGTCAGGGAGGTGATACAAATGTTGAAATGTTGTATTTTCAGATCAAAGTTGACCATTTCTTGCCAAGTTGAAGCTGTATCACCATGAAACTTCAGGTGATTTTTGTTGAAGATAAAAACTTAAGTGTCATCCCTTTCAGTTGTCCTTCAAAGGTCAAGGTTGCATAGAAAATAGGTCAGTTTTATGGTCTGTTGCTGCTGTTGACGGAAACTTGATACAGTGCCCGTTTGTCGTTCTGTTTTGTTTGACCTTGACGTCAGCCTTCAAGGTCAAGGTAATTTGTAGGTCAGGGTCACAGCCAAAAGTGGAAGCAAATGAGTCATCAGGGCTTTGACCTTCGAGTTACTTAAATATGTGTATGCTTTTGAGTGCAAAAGATGGATAAGTTTTTGAAGCAGTTTGGATGTTCTATTAATTCACAAGTGATGAGGAATGTAAAAAAATAAAGAGCTTTGTACAGTGTGTACAAGTTTTCGAAGCAGGTCAGATGTTTTCATAACTCACATATGTTGAGATATCATTGGTTAGCGAAATAGCTGCCCAAGCCTTTTTCTGTCTTACAATAAAACGTTTCTGTCTATAAAAATACCCCTGTGGGTTAGGGGGAAGAATTTACCCGATGCTCCCCAGCATGTCGTAAAAGGCGACTGACGGATTCTGTTTCTCCTTTTACCCTTTCTTGTATAGAATATAGTCAATTTTTGTAAAGATTTTAGTCAAGCAGTATGTAAGAAATGTTAAGTCCTTTGTACTGGGAAATTGCATTCTCCCATTAAGGTAATATATTGTTCTACGTTGCAAGCCCCTGGAGCAAATTTTTGATTAGTGCTTTTGTGAACAAGAAACAATTGACAAGTGGCTCTATCCCCTCTCCCCCCTTTCCCCGTCGCGATATAACCTTCGTGGTTGAAAACGACGTTAAACACCAAATAAAGAAAGATGTCTATATATTTATACATTGGGAAAATACTAATCTAAGGTGTACTACACAAACTCACAATTTTTCATTTTACTCCACAACACTGGACTTTAGAGATCCTTTCTAAACGGTATGTAGTTTTCCTTTACATTGGCAGTCTTTATGGAAATAATGTTTTGCACTTTCTGTTTTGACCTGAGCTACATTGCTCACTGCAAACAAGTATAACAGTATTTCTGTTTTGTTTTTTTAACACACACAGGTATAGGACTGTACAATCATGTACCTTGGAATGTTTTGTGAACTTAATGACGTATTTGTTGCTATTTTGTTTAAACGTCATACTGGCCTACTTCCCTGACAGTTCGCACATTCTTGAAGCTCAGTAGAAAAAGTCAAACCATGTTCTTTATGAAATTATGAGGTGTCATGTGGTGATGTTGATTCGTGCACGCAAGTCTAAAGAAAGTCTGGCCACACAATCTTCCAGTTTTGTTGATTTCAGACTGCTATTGTTTCCTTTTGGAAATGTTCTTGTGAGGTGACTTTTGACTTCAAGCTTGTACTCTGCAAGACACTCGTATATATTGCTTTGAGGACATAGGTCCCATGCTGTATACTGAAATGTTTTTGTCCATCTGCATAATTTTCAATGCTTTTGCCACCCCCAACCACCTGCCCCCAATCAAAGCATATGACAGATCATGGTTGCATGTTCGAATAACTCATTGTGGTTTTGGGGACTTTGTTCTAGGAAACAGTCTCCATGACTGGGCCTGAACAGGGCATTGGCAGAATGTGCATGCATGCACGAGTGTGTCTTCCACATGTATTGTGGACCGGATGTGTGTGCACGCATGCATGATTTTTCTATGTGTATTGTGGCTGTGTGTACATGCGTGCATGAGTTTGAGTCTTACACAGACCTGGGAACCCATACGATTTGGCCGTATTTTGTACGCTTAGTTTCATAAAATACGATCGGTAAAAAAATCCGCTCATTGGGCCTTAACCACTACGCCACCGTGTTGCAGTAACTTAAACAAGCAGGGAACAAACTATAGGAAATTAATTCTTCAACAGTGTCTTGCAGTGCTATAGCTGTTTAGTAAAATACACAAGTTTTTTTTTTTAAGTACTCCAGGTGCATTTTAGGGGTTCCCAGGTCTGCTTACACATTTATTGTGGGTGTGTGTGCACGCATGAGTGTGACTCACAATACACGTGGAAGACTCACACTCGTACATGCGTGCATACACACACACACACAATATAGCTGTTATATTTTTGTTAACGATTTGTAGTTTTTGACTCACTTGTAAACCAGAGTGAGTCTATTGAGTTCATATTGAATTCTTTCTTGAATAAAACCGAGGAATGCTGTTGAAACTATATCTTGACTTTATACTGCTTGGTTTGTATTTTCCTTTCTTCTCTCCATCTGGCCTTTCATTCTTTCTGTACATGTTTTGTGTGGCGGGGTAAAAACGGTCATACACGTAAAAAATCTACTCGTGCCAAATACATGAGTGAACGTGGGAGTCTAAGCCAAAGAACGAAGAAGGTCTAAAACTGTGCATGTTTATAGACGACACCTTTATGAATTGTATGGCACCAAAAAGGTAAAACGGACAGATTGAACTCATTTCATTTAGAACGCTAATATCTCTGGAAAGTGAGATTCCCAAAATAGTCTTGTTTTTCATGCAGACTGACAGATTTCACTTAAGACATTAGTGTGCACACAAAATTAAGGATTAAAACAAGAACCCAATAGAAGCTTTTCAAACAAAGCCGTAAATTTCACACACATGGAACACTGGCTTGCTGTTAGACTGCACTTGAAAGTTTATTTTAAACGCAAATATTTCACAAAAGGCACAAGTACACCGATGCAATTACAACTAGAAATATGTTTCACAGACTGCAAACTGACTGGGAACACAAACAAACAATCAAACGCAGAAAACAAGTCGGCAAATAAAAGGCTTGGTGGTAAACTGATCCTTGGTTAAAGTTATAGAAATATTTCGGTCAGAGGCCTTCAGCCTCTATGAAGAAGACCTGTGGCCGAAACATTTGTAAAATTTTTACTAAGGATCATTTTACCACCAAGGTACTTGCCTTTTTATTCAGTGTTCTTTTTACCTGATCCTGCAGTCAACATTTCATTGAAACAAGTCGCCTTAAATTGAGAAAAAATGAATGCCAGACTGTCAACTTTTTAATTCAATGCTCAATGTGCATCATCATTATTATGAGCCAGAATCCGGTTTATTATCAAGGTACAATATAGAAAAAAATAAAATACCATTTTAAATACCATTGATTTGCCATCAATATGCTGTTACAAAAAAAAACACGTTTATCACCCACATGCCCCTATGACTTTTAGTATTAACCTTTCAGCAATAACGTCAAAACAAAAAGATATCAAAAGGGTGAAAGGGGTTATATGCGTAGTCTTTAGTGGTCTCCGCAACGCCTGACTTTACAATATAATTGATGTCCCCATAATGGTGTCCTGTACAGCAGGTGCCCTAATGATGTCCATTTCCTTTGTAAACAATAGGGAGACCTCATAGGTTTGCTATATCTGTCAAAATTACGCACACTGCAGTTGCAATAAAGGAAATGTACTGTTGATGTAGGCACATTATCCTAAATTTGACAGTGAATCTCTATAATGAATTTTACCTGATATAATAGAGGTCGCCCAAACCACCAAAACTACACGCGTCTCCCTAAGCCTGGATTGGTTATTATATATATATATATATATATATATATATATATATATATATATATATATATATATATAAAACATCAGAAATTGTGAAAGAAACAATTGAAAGTCAGCAGAGACTTTCTTCCGAGATTTGTTAAAATCTCTTAGCAGAGAAATATGTATACGGCTTCTGTGTGTGTGTGTTTGTGTGTGTCTGTAGAAAACACCTGGGGACTGTAGAGTTCTGTTTGTGATGTGGTATGGCTGCTTTTCAGAGTCTGTATGTTCTGACCTTCCTCTGAGAAGTCATAACAGACTAAAAAGGGCTTAGAGATAAGCTCTAAATGTCTCATTCCTGTGTGAGTGGACTTCGCCTCCAAAGGTGATTATGGTGATTCGGCACTCGATTACATTCGGCGTCGTCAACATGAATGGGACTCGACATGATATGGCATCATGGTCACTGAATCATTTTCGTGCTGTTCCCATTCCACGAATCTGGGAGGGACCTAAGCTTGGAGGATCCATGGTTCGGTTCATTCAAACGGGGGGCGGGTGTGACAGGGAGACTACCGCCGCCCTTCACAGCATGCAGACTCTGCAGAGTTGTGCGCCTTAGAAGTTGTGAGATATTTATAGCTCTTTATAGCTCGCAAAGCAACACCTGTGGATTGTAGAGTTCTGTTTGTGATATCGTAAATATTCTGCATAAAATTTGGTGGGCATATTCAGGTGGGCCCCGGGCACAAACTGGTGGATAAAAACCGGCGAAGCCGGGTATTCCTCTAGTAAATCAATATATTTGAAGACGTGTTATTGTACCCTATAGACTTCAGTCGAATATGATACCCATTTCTTTAAACATTATTGCTCAGAAGCAATAAAGAGATGAGGAATGACATTGTAAGCAAAACATCCTAAACTAACTGTTTTTGAATTCCGTTTTTCTGAACTGCCATTTCGCTGTGATGCACGTCAAGAAGTAATGGGGAAATGTTCACTTCATTTCTTACTTTTTCTTTAACTAGTAGTCAGGGCCCGGTGTCCAGGAACTCTCATGTGAAGCTTCATGAATACCTGGACTCTCGGGTGTTTGTTGGCCAAGTTAAGATAGACATTGTGATATTTTAAGTGTGTTCTCTCTCGTGTTTTCGCACCATACAGATAATTTGTCAAATTCACAGCGCAATGCGAATAAGAAAAGTATTGATTTACAAGGGCGGATCCAAGGGTTTTTTTCGGGGTTTCCGCCCCCCCCCGGCAGCCTAAAAAAAGGAAAAAAGGATGGCTCAGATTGCACAAGATTGCTCCATTTTCCTTGTTATAATCAAAACTTTCCGGACGGGGGGGCATGCCCTGAACAATATTTTGAACCCCCCCCCCCCCCCCCCTTAAACATTATGTGATCCGCCCCTGATTTAGAAAAGGTACGAATAAATCCAGATTTGCTCGAATGAACATCGATGAACAATGTTGTAAATGGCTTTATGTCACTTTTAACAACATGTTTATATTTGAAAATTGTAAATTGGGATTGATTATTCTTATGCATACCTGCAGATAGGAAACAAGTCGCGTAAGGCGAAATTACTACATTTAGTCAAACTGTGGAACTCACAGAATGAAAGTGAACGCACTGCATTTTTTCACAATGACCGTAGTCCGCTGCTAGTGCAAAAGGCAGTGAAAGTGACGAGCCTGTTCAGCGCGGTAGCGGTTGCACCTGTGCTCCAAGTACGCTTTTTATATTTAGTCAAGTTTTGACTAAATATTTTAACATCGAGGGGGAATCGAAACGAGGGTCGTGGTGTATGTGTGTCTGTGCGTGTGTGTGTGTGTGTGTGTGTGTGTGTGTAGAGCGATTCAGACTAAACTACTGGACCGATCTTTATGAAATTTGACATGAGAGTTCCTGGGTATGAAATCCCCGAACGTTTTTTTTCATTTTTTTGATAAATGTCTTTGATGACGTCATATCCGGCTTTTCGTGAAAGTTGAGGCGGCACTGTCACGCCCTAATTTTTCAACCAAATTGGTTGAAATTTTGGTCAAGTACTCTTCGACGAAGCCCGGGGTTCGGTATTGCATTTCAGCTTGGTGGCTTAAAAATTAATTAATGACTTTGGTCATTAAAAATCTGAAAATTGTAAAAAAAAATAAAAATTTATAAAACGATCCAAATTTACGTTTATCTTATTCTCCATCATTTGCTGATTCCAAAAACATATAAATATGTTATATTTGGATTAAAAACAAGCTCTAAAAATTAAATATATAAAAATTATTATCAAAAATTTTCTTTCGAAATCAATTTAAAAACACTTTCATCGTATTCCTTGTCGGTTCCTGATTCCAAAAATATATAGATATGATATGTTTGGATTAAAAACACGCTCAGAAAGTTAAAACGAAGAGAGGTACAGAAAAGCGTGCTATCCTTCTTAGCGCAACGAATACCCCGCTCTTCTTGTCAATTCCACGGGCACTGCCTTTGCCACGGGCGGTGGAGTGACGATGCTACGAGTATACGGTCTTGCTGCGTTCAGTTTCATTCTGTGAGTTCGACAGCTACTTGACTAAATATTGTATTTTCGCCTTACGCGACTTGTTTGTACCTATCTTCGTTTTAACTTTCTGAGCGTGTTTGTAATCCAAACATATCATATCTATATCTATATTAGTCATTAATTAATTTTTAAGCCACCAAACTGAAATGCAATACCGAAGTCCGGCCTTCGTCGAAGATTGCTTGGCCAAAATTTCAATCAATTTGATTGAAAAATGAGGGTGTGACAGTGCCGCCTCAACTTTTACAAAAAGCCGGATATGACGTCATCAAAGACATTTATCGAAAAAAAGAAAAAAACGTCCGGGGATATCATTCCCAGGAACTCTCATGTCAAATTTCATAAAGATCGGTCCAGTAGTTTAGTCTGAATCGCTCTACACACACACACAGACACACACACACACACACACACACACACACACACACACACACACACGCACAGACACACACACAGACACACATACACCACGACCCTCGTCTCGATTCCCCCTCTATGTTAAAGGCATAATATGTACGCTCTCCCGTGTTTACAAAGTGTAGTTTGCCCATAATCGATGTCAAACGCACCATAAGACCATATAATGACGATATGTCACCATGCGCGGACCATAATACATGCATTACAGCTTGTTCTAGCCTCTGAAAAAGTGAGGATGTCAACAAAGCCGCGGTGTTAGCTCCCTTGCATCAACGTTACATGTGTTGCCAAATCTATAAATAGGACGATCGAGATCAAAATGAAAATTAACATATCTCAACATTGAAGGGGTCCTAGACCACAATATTTTGCAGGGAACTTAATTTATCATGTCTCCAGCTGTTGGTAAAGCAATTAGCGTGTATAGTCATCGAGTACATATGCCTTTAAAACATTTAGTCAAAACTTGACTAAATGTAACAAGTCGCGTAAGGCGAAAATACAACATTTAGTCAAGTAGCTGTCGAACTCACAGAATGAAACTGAACGCAATGCAACGCAGCAAGACCGTACACTCGTAGCATCGTCAGTCCACCGCTCATGCTCATGGCAAGGGCAGTGAAATAGACAAGAAGAGCGGGGTAACTGTAGTAGTTGCGCTGAGAAGGATAGCACGCTTTTCTGTACCTCTCTTCGTTTTAACTTTCTGAGCGTGTTTTTAATCCAAACATATCATATCTATATGTTTTTGGAATCAGGAGCCGACAGGGAATAAGATGAAAGTGTTTTTAAATTGATTTCGACAATTTGATTTTAATAATAATTTTTAAATTTTTAATTTTCAGAGCTTGTTTTTAATCCAAATATAACATATTTATATATTTTTGGAATTAGAAAATAATGGAAAATAAGATGAACGTAAATTTGGATCGTTTTATGTGTGAGTTTAGATAGAGCGGACAGCGTCAGATAAACTCTATTTAAACGAGACAGATTAGCCGCGGGTGGAGGAGGAGGATGTTAGATACTTGAGGTAGACCTAAAGGGATCAGTGTTAGCAGGTAGGGAAGAGAGGGTAGTAAAGCAGGATATCAACACTTAGGCCCGTAATTAGAAAGAGAGGGGAGAGGAGGACTTGTGAAAGTCAAGGAGAAGAGCCCAGCCGCAATGTCCATGTTGCCGGGGGGCTTGCACGTGTGATGCATCAGCGGGGGTCTATAAGAACGGGAGAGCAACACATTGTGGTCAGTCCTTACCAGCGCGGCGCAGCGGGCATATGCCAACTATTTCTTACTACAATATGGACTTCGAATTTGGAGCGTGGGCGACAGATCTGCCTTTAACGGTGGTTAAAGTTCTCCAGGATGAGGAGTTGAACACCCTCAATGTGCTGAGAAATGTGACTGCCCAGGATTTGGAAGGCCTGGGTCTCAAGCGTGGCCACAACGTAGCGCTGAGAGTAGCAGTGGCGGCTCTGCAAAAGCGAAGCGGGGGAGGGCCACTATCCCAGCGGGTGACTGAGGGAAAAAGCGTGGAACCACTCCTGGGACCGTTAGGCGGCTTGTCACTGCAGCCAACAGGTGAGACCTCTTATCATTCCATTCTGGATTATGTGCCGGGGTCGATGGCGGCCGAGGAAGAGGTGACACTCGGGGGAGGTGTCATCCTAAAACTCAACCAGAGACCAAAACTTGACAAAGTCTCCCCTTGCCACTGGATTGTGGCAAACGCACGCATCATGGCGAGGTTGATTGCTGAGAAGCCCGGGTTTGACTCGACCGCCTACCTCCAGTACACAGAGATGATAGGCGAGCTGGGGGCCAGATACTTGTGGCAGTCGGTGCTTCTGTACGACGATGAGTACAGAAGGCGCCAGTCGTCCAGCGGATTCAAGTGGGGAACCCCCAACCCCCACCTGTCCACGGTGATCCTGCGGGACCGGCTCCAGCATGGCGTCCAAGACAACAAGGGCAGCAAGGCTACGACGGCCAGCGGCGGTTCCCGGCGACCAGCGGGACCCAACGGGAAGGAAGTGTGCTTATTGTACACCAACAAAGGTGACTGTCCCTATGGGTCCCACTGCAGATTCCTCCACGTCTGCGACACCTGCGGCATGGGCCACCCCGGCAAGGACCACAAAGTGACAGCTACCACCTCCCCAGCCTAGGACACAGCGCAGCGAATTGCCGACAAAACGGTAGGCCCCACCTTCAACAGCCCGTTCCCTCAGCTAGATTCCAATAAGTGCGAATTTCTCGGAAATAGTGATTCCATTAATGCTAAATCTCAAATGTGGCACAAGGTGCTAGAAGGCGATCACGACAAAACCTTTTTATTAGATGGCATAAGAAACGGTTTCCGTGTAACAGAAGAGAGTAGGGCAGGCGTACTAGACGTAGAGCAAACAAACCATAGGTCATCGAACGAACACCATAAAGCTGTGGAAAAAGAGCTATTAGATCAGATAGAAAAAGGTTATTATTCCCCCCTCTGCTTCTTTACCTCTGTAAACTTGTAGGGGTAGTTATTTTTCGATAATGACCCAGCAACCAAACAAATAACGACCCAGCAACAGCCTGAATCCTCGATAGTGCAATGGGTTGAGAGGTTGTTCTGTTTCGGTACTTCTTTTTGCGACTGAAAAGTTCCGAACGCTCTAATGTACGAAGTATACATCTCTGGAGCAAACAATACAAACATACCGCATTTAAATTAACAACTACAGGCCTGAACACATGAATCTCCATATAAAATCCATGAGTTCGGTTGTTTTCTGAATCTCATCTGCCGTGCCGTCAAGCCGTTCATCACAAGCAATTTCCCAAGGCAAGTAACTCATACTTTGTCTAGCGACAAGAGTAGTTCCCCTTCTTTTCACTCAGTTCCTTCGACAACAGACTGCAATCCGACGGTCAGTTTTCAACAATATTTCATTTAATAAACAGATCACACGCAACCAAATGCACACATCTCATCAATTTAAACAACATAAAGGGGTTTCTAACACTATTTTCCCCAGAAAACTGAACTTCATACAGTTTTTAACGTTGGAACACGGGTGCAAAAGTTCGTCTGCTAGTCCCATTTGACGAAAAAACATTATCCTAAGCGATACTAAAACATATACAGAACACACAATATCTGCCTTTGCCGCCACGGCAGAATAACAGCATATCTGTGTACTTGATTTTAGCCCAAAATAGGAAAACTGACAAGAAGTGTTAACAGAATGGAATAATTTGCACGGAACTATACAACCGCGCATTAATCGATCGCCTGCGCAGGTTGACTGGTTGAGAGAATAGGATTCGATCAAACTTTCGCAAAAAAAACTCCTCTTTTCTTTGAATAACTGAAGAAAGGAGGAATAAAGAGGTTACACACCTCGTCTCAGTGATTATAAAAAATAATGGTCTCAGTTCGCGGTCATGAAAAAGCTCGCTAAAGCTCGCATTTTTCATGATCCGCTAACTTCGACCATTATTTTTGATAATCACTGAGACTCGGCGTGTAACCTCTACTTACATTGTAGCTAGTAGAAAACCAACTGTGGTAAGCGCTATCGCTGCGATTCCCAAGAATGATGGCAGCATCAGGTTGATCCATGACGCTAGCAAACCCACAGGTAGGGCAATGAACGACTATTCTATACCTGAGTCAGCTAAATTTCAAACCGTATCTGACGCGTGCGCCCTAGCGAAGACAGGGTATTGGTGTGCAAAAGTAGACTTGCAGTCCGCCTATCGGTCAGTATGCATCAGTCCGGACGATTATTGTATGACTGGGCTGAAATGGCATTTCACAGGTGAAAAGAAACCTACTTATCTCTTTGACAGTCGGCTGCCTTTTGGCACCAATGTAGGGCCGTCACGCTTCCATCGCCTGTCGCAAGCTATTCGCAGATGCATGGCACGGAAAGGCATACCAGGTGTGTTAGCGTATATTGATGATTTTCTTCTGGTAGCAGCTACCAGACAAGAGTGCAATGACATGTTACTATCTTTAATTAGATTGTTGAGGGAACTGGGTTTCAACATTAGCTGGAAGAAGGTGGTGGGGCCTACCCAACGTATCACGTTTCTCGGTGTCGACATCGACACGCGAAACAACACCCTGTGAGTGTCACTTGGAAGTGACAAGTTGCAGCAACTGCGGCAGCGACTCGACAAAAACTCAGCTACAAAGCATAGCGGGGTCCCTTAATTGGGCCTGTCAGGCTGTCAGAAAAGGAACATTCTTTCTGCGGCGGATACTGGACACGATTAAACCCCTTCAGCAGCAGCGACACAAAGCGAAACTATCTGGCGAATTTCATAAGGATGTACAATGGTGGCTTTCTTTTATGCATGTATTTAACGGCACAGTATATTATTTTCACAATGCAAAACAGCATGTTCATGTAGATGCATGTAATATTGCAGCGGGTGCCTTTTGGCAAGGTGACTGGCAGTACACCATCTTTGAAAAAGACATGCAGGCAGCAAAGGAGCTACATATTAACTATAAAGAAGTGTGCGCTGTGGTGCAAGCAGTGACACGATGGGCTCCGATGTGGTGCGGACAAGAAGTGATTATTCATACCGATAGTACTGTCGCAAAAGCTATCATTAATAAGGGCAGATCGACTAATAAGTATGTGAACAGTCTGCTCCGTAAAATGGCGTGGGAATGTGCAAAAGTGAACTGCAAAATCGCGGCGATACATGTGGCTGGTAGTGTAAACATCATGGCTGACACAATTTCCCGCCTCCATGAGCCCAGACGGCGCGAAGACTTAGTGCGTCTGTTGACATTCTGGCACCGGGGGAGACCCCCCGACATCAACCTGTGTGACCATATGTCTGACCAAGCCCTTTTGTTCCTTGTTTTTCAGACCAGCAGCCCCCATTAGGGGCGCAACTGACGGCAGAAGTGTTGGATTACAGAGCAAGTGCCTTTTCTGATAACACTAAGAAGACTTACCGCACCCACCTTACCTCGTATTTACGTTTCTGTGCGGAGATGGACATAATGCCAGTGCCTGTGAACGAGCAGACTGTTGCGCAATACGCAGCGTACCTAGCCCGACGTTTGAAACCGTCCTCCATCAAGCAATACATCAACATTATTCGCATTCTTCATCTTGAAAGCGGCTTGCCGCACCCATTCAGGGACTCGTGGTACGTCCAGACAACACTTAAGGGCATCGAAAAATGCAAGGGGTGTGCCACTAATAAGAAAACCCCAATCACCCCTGAATTACTACACATAATAAAAAGCCAGCTGGACCTTGGGTGTAGGCAAGATATTGTGTTCTGGGCTGCGTGCTTGGTGCTTTTTTTTCGGATTTCTCCGGAGATCGAACTTGTTTCAGGACAACGGGAACTTCGATCCTAGTAAGCAGCTCACAAGAGACCAGGTGGTTATTCTGGGTACGGGCATGTCAATAACGCTCCAATGGAGCAAAACGATTCAGCGTAAAGAGCGCTCTGTTGAAATTAAGCTCCCGGCAATGTCACTCCATCCCTTGTGTCCAGTGTCTGCCGTGACCGCTGTGTTACCTTTGTTGGGACCGATGGACCCCAAGGCGCAGGTCTTCCCGATGAAAGGATCAGACTTTAATAACAAACTGCGCTTGACTACCGCTGTTGCTGGGGGAAACTTCTCCAGCCACAGCTTTCGGCGGGGTGGTGCCGCGTGTGCGTTGAGTTGTGGTGTGCCGGGGGAAATTGTCAAGGTGATGGGGGATTGGAAAAGCAACGCGTACTTAGGCTACTTAGACCAGCTGCCACCAAAGATCATTGACTCTTACAGATCACATGTAGCCCAGGCAACCCCTTCATGTATAACATCACAACAATCCTAAACCTCCCACCTCTAACCTAGTATACTGTCTTTAGTTGGGCTGAATAACGAGTAGTACCTCTAATTTGGGACTTATCACTGCACAATGATATCTCTCATTGTCAGATGGTATTCTCTTGAATAAACTGCCCTCGTTATTTGCCCAAAATCAATACATGACTTGGCTACGTGTGATGTATGTGCGCACGAGAGTGATTGCGTGTGTGTCAGGTGTATGTGAGTGTGTGCGCGCGCAGGTGTGTGAGTATAACTGTAAGAAATAAGAGGGAGAGAAAGAGGAGTATCATTCCTTTGGGATTATCGTGTGCTCTTGATTTGCGGGGGGGGGGGGGGGGGCGATAAGTGAGTGGTTTAAATAAAAAAATAAAATAAAAAAAATAAACGATTCAGAATATATATAGGTTACACACTCTGAGTCCTGAATATCTTGCATATTTTCCCGAGGGTCGATTAAATATGCAAGATATTCAGGACGAGGTGTGTAAGCTATTTATCCCATTACTCCGACGTTTTCATTAAAAACACTAACTTTTTCCACTAAAACCTGCCCGTGCCTGTTTGCAGCTTGCCAAAAGCCTCCGCAGTCGAAATTCATGTCAATGAATCAGTTCATGCGCAAAGCTAGTTCCCATTTGTCAGCATAATGGACGGCGTCATTTGACTGTAAGTATGTGGACATTCAGTCATTCATATTGCTTATAAAAAGGTCTGCTATCTGCTTTTACATTTTGAAAGTCATTTTAAAATATACCTGTGTTAATTTGACATCGGCTTTCGTTATACTCAATTCGGCATACCGGGTTTATATTTTTACCAGAATTGCGCACGATAATGGCAAGGCAACAAATTCAGTTCGGGCCGTGCTGGTTTGATCGTTGACCCAAGTCAGTTCGCATGCAGTGTTACCGTGTTACCGTGTTTGTCAGTCGGGGATAGAAATGTTGGCTGTCATCGCGCTGTTCTGTTTTAACACGTGGATTACTTACATATTCAGTCGTCGGGTGCAAGTGAGCCAAAGCTTCAATACTTCGCCTGTTGTAGACGTTAAGCAATAAAGCTTGGAAGTTGTATGTCGGCACTGAGAGTCGGTCGCGGTACATCGCTTTCTACTTTGTCCCGGTCTTGAGTTTGAACACCTAAGGTTGGCTACATCTAACACCTCACATCCTCTTCTCTTCCCCATATATCTTAACTGTATCTCCAACTTCTTTTCGTCTTCTTCTTTTCATTTTGATGCCACTCCCTCATTTGTCGCTGAACCCCGCAGTTTACTCGACTCGGATTCACACAAGCCCGTCTAGCAGACGACAGTTTGAACAGTCTTGAACAGCACGGTTGCAAGCAGATTCAGCTATCAATCGAAGCAATACACTTAAAGCCAAAGCAAATAACCAAATGAGAAAACCTAACGTTTGATTTGACTTCATGGTGACTCTTCTGATTATTTTTTTGGCGTTGGAATGGATCTCAACGGGTTCCCAGCTACGACAACTTTTCCAGAGTTATGCACCGCAGGCATGCCTTCGACAATCGATGTCAGTTTCAGATTGAGTTTTCGAACTACCAGGTGACTGGGGCGTGCTCTCTCTCTCTCTCTCTCTCTCTCTCTCTCTCTCTCTCTCTCTCTCTCTCTCTCTCTCTCTCTCTCTCTCTCTCTCTCTCTCTCTCTCTCTCTCTCTCTCTCTCTCTCTCTCTCACGGTTTTGTGTAGATGGCTGTCTGTGTAAAATATAGGGAGTATCGTCCCTTGATCCCACTCGCGATACTCGTTGAACATGCCTTGGCCTTTGACCATGCAGTCGCTTCAGCCAGCGAAATATCTCCGACTCCGCTCTTTAAATCCATGCAGAATGTGCGTATCGTATGAAGTATTCTTTATTTTTTCAATATTGACACATGTAGGCCTGTACCTATACGTGATATTGACTTTGACACCATAAAATATTTCAGTCGTATGTGGACACAAGTAGTCCGGATCTGTAAACTCTGAATATGCAGATGACCTCTATAAATTATTCAATTGTACTTTGAAATCAAAGACAATGACCAATGACAGTTGAGATCGAAACTCGGTTGTGATGAATAATTCATATGGTTGCTATGGATAATTCAGAATAATCACCTCCTCAGCTAACAGAGACAAAGAGGCAGGTCATGGGATAAGTACATGTATCGCACGTCACAGTTTGCCGAGGCATTGTTCTATGGTCATCTGATCCATGGGCTGTTTGCGCAAAAAGTCACGGATCTCCCCTCACATAGTGTCAAACTTGGCAGCGTGTTTTTTTTAGTGTCGGGCACAGAAATGATGCCGACACACCCAAAATTTCAGCGCCCTCCCTCATACTTCTTGCATTCAGCTTTCAGTAGCGATCAAGCAAGTCAACTTTGTCTTTACAATACAATACAATACAATACAATAACTTTATTAATCTCTAAAAGAGAAATTGCATTGCTGAGCTTTTGTGTCCGTAATAAAACATACATAAAACATTCAAAAATAAACATTTGTTCTTTGTCATTCATACATTCTTGTGTTCTTATACATTTCTTCAATTCATACATCAATATTCTATCATAATTATGTACATACATTTATTCTCTTTTTTGACAGTCTGTCTTCAAACGCATCTCAGAGAGGGAGGCTAGAGATTTGTGTTGTGCCATAGGTAAAATCATGTGCTTAGCTATGAAGTAATGTTATCACATGTTATTTAAGGAAAATGAGTAAATATATGTACCAAGCGTATAACATCAGCAAAACTGAGAAAATACAGCACATTGGTTATCACATAAGAAAGTATATTAAAAATAAATTAACATGAATTTGGATGTCAGATCCATTCTTTTTTCTTTTCTTTGAAGCTAAAGCTGAAGTTGAAGCCATTTTCAGTTTCACTGCTTATCCAGTGAGAAGAAAGACCAGACAGTGTTGAATTGTCATCTGACGGTTTACTGACAAGGGTGTGAGTTGTCATCTGACGGTTTACAAGGGTGTGATCACTGTTCACACAAACGCTGAAGTGTCTTGAGTTGTCATCTAACGGTTTACTGACAAGAATTCACGACCAGAAGGCGACTACTAACCCTCTGAGCAGAGAAAAAATGAACAAAAAGTGTTTTTATTAATTAAACTGCCCCTGTATTTAATAACCGGCGGAATTTCACATAGGTTATATAGTGGTAAATCCGGACCGGACCAGACTGTATTTAAAAAACGGCTGTTTTTATTAACCGCGTTTTTCATAAGCGGCGACCACTGTATTTTGAAATTCGCGTATGTATGTTAAAATCTTTGTAAAATGTATTAGTTTACTTTGATGTATGTTTGACTTGGTTATATTTGCGTTAAAACTTTGTAAAATGTATAAGTTTATTTTGATGTGTGCTATTGTTTGATGTGGAATTATGTACAGAATAATTTTTTTATGTATGTTTTTGTGAGGTGCTTAGAACTTGCATAGATTTGCGCCATATAGGTATCCTCATTATTATTATTATGATTTCTTTTCTGTTGGTTTTGCTGCTCTTCAGTAGTTTCAGTCGCTCTGGCTCTGACCAATGCTTTTTTGTTGCTTTCTTGTCTTGCTAGGCGATGGGATGCTCCACAGTTTTAGTTGCTTTGGATCATGTCACCTTTGTTTTTCTGTCGGCTTCTTGCCTGTCATTTTGCTGGTCGAGGCTTTTAGCAGCCCTTGCAGCAGCCATTGCAAGACTTTGTGAGCCTGCTTCTTGTCGATTGCCTTTTCTTATGAGGCATTATGTGACGTACACAAAAATCACAAATGCCATATTTACTGAAACATTCACTGAATTATAATGAAGATGCATCGCACGCGTATTATATATATCCAAGAAAGTGTGTAGACATTTTGCGAACTTTTATTTCTTTTTGTTACAAAAGTCTTAATATATATTTTGTTATGTATGATGCTTTTATTCTTGTCTACTACTTTCCACAATAATCCCGGGTATAGCGGTATTCAAACAAACATCCATTGTTCTGTTCATTCCTTTGATCAGGAATGCTTCTTAATAGCTACACTAGAGTGCTCGAAACTTCTTGACAAATCTCGCAGAAAGAGAGAGAGAGAGAAAGTGGGGGGGAGGTGAAGGTCATGTCATTTGGGAGGAATTAGCCATTTTCGTTCGACGTGTTTTGCCGTTTTGAATGTGTCATCGTAATTGATTAAGGCCAGATGAATTTCGGTCCAAAAACGTGTTTGGGGTTCTCAGCATTTTTAGGCACTTTGAACACCATAGAATCATCGTGCAATGTAAGTTTGTCTTGTCAACCTCTTTCTTGCAATTAAATGATCATTTTCAAAGTGTTTTATAAACATATGATACCATTTTGAAAAATGTTGACGCTGCTTCCTCAAAATCATTTTTTCAGCATCAGTGCTGTCATTGGGACATATTCATCTCCTAGATTAACTGTCCAATCTTCTTGCTCTTTTTTGTTTTTTTCACCAAAAATTGTGTTTTGTGCAGTAACAGAGAGACATTTTAAGAATTACCCAGGAATGATGTTCGATATTTTGTCAAAGTAAAAAAAATTGCCTTTTCTTCATACATTTCAGAAGAAAAGGCAATTTTTTTTACTTTGACAAAATATCGAACATCATTGTGCTTATGATACATACCCAGAAAATAAAATCTGTTTATACTTTTCACCCGAAGTTCATTCAAGTATCACTTTTTATGACAAAAAAGGCTTCTTCCGAGGATTTGTTCTATCAAGAACCTTCAAACAAAACTTGGAAAGTTTGCAAAAGAAACAAACATTATTTTCCGTGCTATCTTTGCCCATAAAATGGCCGAGTGTCTTCGCTTTGATGCGAGAGTTTAAGTGACTCATTCATCTTACAGTTCAGAAACCACCCTAACCGTAGTAGGGTGTTGTGAATGTTTGTAGTAGGCAGCAAGATATACTGGAATTGTGTACAGAGATTTGCACCGAATAAGATTGTTCTTTTGTTTTTCATAAGGTAACACAGTGTCATTTACACATTGACAGGCTTCCATTTGAAGTTCCGAGGTCGTTATCGTGGATTGACGCCCGATCAAAGCACCATTGAAGCCCGACGGAACGAAGCGACGCAGGGCTTCAGTTAGGCTCAGGGAGGGCGTCAATTCATGATGACAACCGAGAAGTTTCAAAGGGAAGCCTGTCAATGTTATTGTAAATCGATCTGACGACGATCTCTTTTCTGCTTTCATGCTGTTGTAAACAGACCGAATTGATCTGACATTTATGTTGACGAAAACACTCGGACACCCTCTTTCAGCTTTTTACATTTATGTAAGTTTTGACAAATTGTTTTACATAGACTCAGAATCGAGACGAGGGTAGTGGCGTATGTGTGCGTGTGTGTATAGCGATTCCGAGAAAATTACAGGACAGATCTTCATTAAACTGTACATACATGTACACATTTTTGAAGATAATATCCTTAGCTTTTTTCGATTTCTGTTTTCGGGGACGTCAAATGCGACTTTCTTCAATAGTTCAGGCAGCTATGTGACGATATCATTTTTCATCCAAATTAATTCAAATTTTGGTCAAGCAATTTTTGACAATGTCCTGAATACGAGATTACATCTAGGCATGGAAGCTTATATAATCAATTAATGATTGTGTTCATTAAAAAAACCTCCCAAACGCTTATTAAAATTCACATTTCAGTAACAAATCCAAACGTTATTACATTGCATTCCTTGTCATTTCCTGAATCCAACAATCTGAAGATTTATCATGTTTACTCGGAACATTTGCTGACAATTCAAGAAAATAGGTTAATCAGGTGCGACTTTCGCTTCGGATATGGCTAGCCAAGAATCATGAATGTCTACATGATGCTCTCGGTAATGACTGGTTTTCAGAGTTGATTCTTTAGTTTCAGGTCGAATGATTGACAACATGTTTTAATATGGCTTCACGTGATTTGTGTTTTTTGTTTTTGTTTTTTTAAATATCCGCTATCTGTGCGTGCGTGCGTGTGTGTGTGTGTGTGTGTGTGTGTGTGTGTGTGTGTGTGTGTGTGTGTGTATGTGTGTGTGTGTGTGTGTGTTGGTGCATGCGTGTCTTATAGGCCATAGACACAAAAACTCTGACTAGTAAAAGGTGCTTGTATTGTCATCCCCGCCGCAATAGTAATAAACGTATCTCTGGTACAAAACAAAACGTTAGTACATATAGCTTCGTGTTCGCAGGTGCAAAGAACATTATTGACTTTTTTACCTGTCATCTGACTGATCATCTTTGCTGTCCGCTGGTCCTGGTATGGCAACACTTTCTTCCATTTTTGTCTCGCAGTGATTCTGTCTGCAAGAAACAGAATAAGGACACATACATTTTAATATGTGTTGATTGGTTACTCTGAAAGTAGCTACGAGTTATCCCGTTGTAAAACAATAATGTGTTTTCATGTGTTACGTCATTCACCAATAACAACATCAACCGTCATCATTTGGCCTGATGGTGGTTGTTATCAACAGCAACACGTTATTAGATAATAAAAGGCTTCCAAGGTAATGTTGGTAGACAAAGAAAGTGTCAAAAGGCAAATACGAGGGTGGTTGTGAGTGAGTGAGTGAGTGTGTGCGTGCGTGCCGTGCGTGCGCGCGCGCGCGCGCGCGTGTGTGTGTGTGTGTGTGTGTGTGTGTGTGTGTGTGTGTGTGTGTGTGTGTGTGTGTGTGTGTGTGTGTGTAATAACGGCGATGCCTATTTGGAATTATCTAACTGAGGTATAAGGATTTTAGATGAGTATACAGTAACAATGTGTCCATTTATGATTGCAGTACACAGCTGTCAACTATCCCGATGATGTTTTCTAGCTGTTTCTGTTCCCCAAAAGGCATGACTGCGGCTTCCCTTGATACTGTTTGTTGTTGTTGTATGGTGTGAATGAAACTTCAGTCATTTATGCTTTCAGTTGTTGGGTAGTCAGATTTGAGAGTTAGATGACTTTCAAGCCAGGTTATTTTCAGGTTCAACAGCAATTAGTTTCTTGGGTTATTGCTAAAGCTCTTTTTTCATAATCTTCAGCTCACAGCTTTTTTAGTTTCATTATTGTATGCCCTTTTTGATCTATGAAACCACACTGTACTCTGAAACGAACTTTATTTTATCAGTTAAAATATATGGTAAAATGGAAAACTGATAAAAAATGATTTTTTCATTTCACTTTGTGTAGCAATCAGGGTGCAGCTTATGTCAACACAAATGAGCGAGACTGAGAGGCTCTGCCCTATCAGCTACAGACCCTACACGTGTTCGCTTGCTGTAGAATGTTACCCACTTTTAATGGGTGTGCGACAAAAGGTCGTGGTTTACAATATCGAGGCACAAAAGGTCGAAGACATTTGGTCAAGAGTCAAAAGGTCGAGGGTGACAAAACGTCGAGGGTGACAAAAGGTCAACAGCAAAACGCCAAGGGTACAAAAGGTCGAGGATTCGAAGAAGGCCGAGTGTAAATGCCATAGTTCTGCGCCTTATTTTTCGTTTTGGGTGGTTTGTTGCATTTTGCGTTTGGGGGATTTTTGTAATTTTCCTATCGATTTTTTATTTTTCATTTTTTGTTGTTGTTATATTTAGCTATAATGTCTTTATTTTTCTAGAAGTTCTAACTGCATTTAATTTGACCTTATTGTGTGGTAACTCGAGATGCTCTGCAATTTGGTGGAATTGTGTGTGGTTTTTGTTCTGTAAATCCTCTATTTTTTTTCTGTGTCTTTTCTTTTGTTTCCTTGTGCCTGTCTTTTTGTGTTGACACCTTTCTAGATTGTTCTTGTGAAAATCGTCATAGCTTTGTGTTTTTCCCCAAGGGCTTCTGGGAATTTTGTGTACTCACCTGTTAGTGTTGTTGTCCTGTTTGACCGGAGAGGACCGTTTTGTTGTAGCTTGAGATTTTGTTGAAGGGAAATATGTTTTAAACGTGAGAACCTTTTCTAAAATGCCTAATGCCAATGGTGTGATCGTGGTGAGCCTACTGTGGAGCCATAAGGTTTGTCTTGCTTTCATTGTATTGTCTTTATTGCTACGTTTTGTATGGATAGGTCAAACATGGAATTATCTGTTGAATTTGAAAATGTGAGCTGTTTCTTGGAGAGGCCGGTAAAGGTAACAGAAGCTAGTTTTATGTGACTTTGTGACCTTCACATTGTCGGCCATTGTTGAGCTTTCACAATTCTGGAAACATTTTTTATTTCTCAAACTCAAATTGTTTTTGCCTGCTGTTAGGAACGTTTTTCTTTGTGGAATTTTATTGTATTGAAGCCTCTTTTGTATAAATGAATCAACGTTTTTGAGATTGGGGAGGATAACTCTAGTGAGGTATAATGACGTTATGTCCCTTAATACAAGATGTCTGCTGTTTGTTTATAAGAATTTTGATGCTTCTATTCATTACTGGACTTGGGCTAATCTATAACTATTCTGGTGTTTTCAGCCTTTATTGGACTTGGACAGATTAATTTTATTTATAACTTTTTGGGTGTTTTGCTCCGTTGATGGACTCTGACTACATTTTCTTTTTTATAACTTTTTTGGTCTTTTGCTTCGGTCTGGGACTTAGAATATTTTTCATATTTGTATTTTAATGTTTTTAATATTTTTCTTCATCGTTGAACACGACGGTTTTTCTTCATTTATCAGACACTTTGTCTTTAAGACTCTAGTCTATAGTCCTAGTGAGTCAACAACGTATTTATAAGTTAACAGTTGTTAGTTTCGTGATGACATTGCATTGACTTTATGAATGTATTGACTAATCTGTGTTTTTTTGTTTTGTTTCTTCTGTCAGTTTTTACCTTGTTTGAATTCCCTTAACTCAAAATTCCGTCACTAGTTAGAGCCCCTTGAAACTCTTAGGTTTATGGTATTTGTTTGAAAGTGAAAGGAATCTACTTCATTAGTTTGAAACTTGAACGTTGTCGTTTATTGTAAACTCAAGGTATGAATAATCTCGTGTGTATAGAAACCTATGTGCAACCCTAATTAAAATTTGAACGGACCTGAGTTTTTTCTGGTTTTCTAGCATGAGTCATTCTTACTCTTCACCAAGTCAGTTTTCCTACTCACGCACACGATCACACTGTCGGCCCGCATTTATAGTAAAAACTTCTGCTCTTGACAGTATGAAACTTAGGTGATACCAGTAGAAGAACCTTTGTCATTGAAGCAAGAAACGTCATCATCGTTGAACAAGAAACTTTGTTTTAATATTTTAGCTAAAGGTGTCTGGCTAAATGAAATTTTGGAGCCTTTTTGACTTCACAGCAAGTATATGAATATTGCAGCCAGCACTTATTTTAAAAACTACGTTCCTCCATTTAGTCGGTCAAACAGGACACACTCTTTAACCAGCAAACTATTCACTTGCATAAGCTTTCTGATGCTTTCTATGAATATCGTAACCGTATTCCTTTCATCTTGAGCGCTACTATCAAGTCAACGGTGTCGTCATCTTTGAAGAAACAACTTTTTGTTTTGTTCTCATAACTCACGGAGAAACCGACAATATGGAAGCAACTGCTGCAAATACGGATAGCTCTGAAACACACTTAGGGAGAGACGACAATAGAGAGGAAACTCTGAGAAATAGTACAGAAGATTTCGTCACTAAATCTGGCATCAGAGTTTCCATCTGCAAGAAGGACATCACTAGATTTCAAGTGGACGCAGTAGTCAACGCAGCCAACAAAAACCTAGCTCATGGAAGAGGCGTCGCTGCTGCAATTTCTGATGCCGCAGGGAACACTTTGAGAGAGGAAGGAGACAAGTACATTCAACGTCACGGCGCCCTTCAGGTGACCCAGGTCGTGGAGACCACAGGAGGACTCCTGCAGTGCCGGAAGGTTCTGCATGCCGTGGGACCGAGATGGAGCGACTATGAAGACAAGGCTCTGTGTCAGCAACATCTGATAGACACTGTCTTCAATTGTCTGAACAAGGCCACTACTCTCGGACTCTCTTCTATCGCCATCCCATCAATCAGTTCGGCCAACTTCGCAGTCCCGCAAAACATCTGCGCAGATAGCTACTTAATCGCCGTTCAAGCTTTTGATGGAGGCCAAACTAGCTTGAAGAATGTCTACTTTGTCGATGTCTCTGACGTAATGGTCGACCTTGTTCAGAGGACTTTTGCCGAGAATTGGAACAATCCGTCCGTCAGTGCTTACATCGACCCTCCTGCTCAACTCGATCAGCATGCTTCGGCGGGCCCAGCAACTTCCAGAAGGAGAAATCCGAACGTGCGGCCACCTAGTTCTCTGAAGGAACAACCTCACCATCAACCCGAGGACCTTTTACGACGTTCTGGAAGATCAAGGGCGATGACAGAGAAGGGTTTTAAGGACGTATTGCGAACGAGGATTGACAACTTCAATCAAGCGATCAAGAGCATCAAACGTCTAATCCAGAGCACCGTATCAGTCCTCAACGACAAGCACGACGATGTCGTCTTCCTTAGGCAAGTCCAAACAAAGCTAGTGAAGAAGATGTCCGAAATCAGAACTCTACAAGCAAGAATAGAGGAGCTGCGCTCAGACCCACGTACTGTCGAAGCCTTGGAGGAGATAGAGACTCAAGCCGCTACATTAGTCAGCCAGCTGGTCGTCGAGATTGCCAGAAATAATCCTCCGTCCGGACGTCTTGGAAGACCTTCGACAAATAGTGGAAGAAGAAAGGGAGGCAGTGACATCTCACATTCAACTCATTCGCGAATCCAGCGAACAGAACAAGAATCTATCAAGGTGAAGATGGAAATGCAAGTTCTGCAGCTCAAAACGGAAGCGCAACTTGAAAGGGAGGAAGAGGAAGCCGAAGCCAGCTTGAGGGCCCTCCAAGAAGAGCAAGAACATAGAGAATCCGAAAGGAGGAAAGAGAAAAGGAGACGAGAATTCGAAGAAGCCGAGGCTCAAGAAGAGGATAAAAGGAGAATAGAAAGAATTCAACAAAAACTCGTGGACAGCAAAAGAAAGGCCGAACGACAAAGTTTCTTCGAGGAAAGGAAACTGCTTGTGATTCAAGCAGCAAACAATGACGCCATGAATGCTTTGGTGGCTAATAGCAGGAGCTCTGAGTCATCGATGACAATATTCTCAGAATATGAGATGGAAGACCCTACTCCAGATCTGTCGCGAAAACAAAGAAGCACTGCTGACTGGGTTCAAAGTACCGTTGATCAGTTGTCTACAACTGAAAAGAAACTTCCCTTAAGCCCCTTAGTCAAACAAGGTAAAAGCAGACAGGTATTGCAGGTTGACAGGAGCTCTAACCAACAAGAGGTGCGCGCCACTGATGGGACGACGGCGGCCACCGAGAAGACCGATGACCACAGCCGCGACCAGAATCCTGGCCTCAGCGCCAGGGACGGTACGTTCGTGCCCTTTTCGAACATCACCACGACAACAAAGAAGGTGCTTCCAGAGATCGTCCGTCGTCAACCAACGCAGACTGCGACTGGAGTGCAGCATCACTTCACTGAGGCTGCTTACACCACAGCCTCTCTAAATCCAAGCTATGGCGGAATACCAGCCATTAGAGAGAGGCAACTGACTAAGACACAGTCTGTGCCACGACCTCCGTTTACCCAGTCGACTTGGACTGGGGTGTCAACGACTACAGCCAACGTCGGCGGCTACGTCAACGCTGCTACGACCTACTACGCTGAGCCTCATCAGCCACGCGTTTTGGCGACGTCAGAGGCTGTCGGCGGCCACGTCAACGCTGCTGCGGCCTACAATGCTGAGCCTCACCAGCCACACGGCTTGACAACATCAGCGGGTGTCGGCAGTTACGTCGACTACTACATGGCGAAGAATTATGAACTGCCGCAGAAAGATTCACCGCAACAGAGCAAGCTGCGTCATGATGCACCCATTTTTACGCAAGTCGCCGCTGGACAGCAGTATGATACCGCCCATTCCGATGAAGCGCGTCACGTAGTCTACGTGAATAGCGAGGCTGAACCTCTCGTGGTGACGCTGCACCCCAGAAGATCATCGTACACCTCTGAGCAAATGAACTTTACCAACGCATCAGGTGAAGATCAGCTAAGAATGATCACACAAACATTCGCGAACGCTATGACTTTGAGCCGCCTACCCACGCAAGAACCGAGCATTTTTGTGGGAGATCCTTTGGATTATCCTTCGTGGCATGCAGCCTTCAAATTCCTGATCGGGAGTCAAAACATTCAGGAGACAGAAAAACTACTATATTTAAAGAGATTTCTTGGCGGAAGCGCCTTGGAATCAATCAGTGGTTTCTTCCTAATGAGAAAGCCGGAAGCCTTCACAAGCGCCATGAAGATGCTGGAGGCAAGGTATGGCAACTCGTTTGCCATAGGGCAAGCTTTCAGGACGAAACTAGAGAACTGGGACACTGTGAGATCTGAAGATCCAGTCGCTCTTCGTCTCTTCTCTGACTTTTTGAGGCAGTGCTCGGTAGCCCAGAACGAAATTGGAGGTTTGCATATTCTTGATGACGCCCAGTACCTCAAACGTATGGTTGATAAGTTGCCGAAGTACATTAAGAACAGATGGAGTCGGAAGGTCACGCACGACAAGGTGAAACATCCTGAAAGGTACCCAACCTTCAAGGAGCTCTCGGACTTTGTCGAAGAAGAGGCCGAGATCTCAAATGAGCCTGTGTTTGGCATGATTGCCAACAAGGCAGCACCCAAGTTTGATCCCGTCGACGCACAGAAACAGCAGCTCTATCGAAGGGACAAAGGTCTTCGACAAAACCGTCTAGAATCAGGCGCTCAATCCGTAAGCAACCATCTGCTTAACAGCGTTCAGCCAACAGCCAACGATCTGGCTTCAGGCGGCCAGCCCACAGACAAATCACATTGTATGTACTGCGAGATGTCAAATCACGAGCTGCCCAGTTGCCGCAAGTTTGCAGGACTCTCTAAAGAAGACAAACGAGGCTACGTGATGAGGAACAGACTGTGTTTCGGCTGCTTAAAGGCCGCAGGGCATGTTGCAAGCCAGTGCAAGGAGCGCGAAGTCTGTAGCAAGTGTAAGAAGAACCATCCAACGAGCATGCACTTGGACATATTCCAGCACGAATCTTTTGGTAGCCCACGCGAAACCAACCAATCAGTGAAACAAAGACAATGAACAATCTAAAAGAATAGTTTTGTTAAGCCACCTGCTACGTACCTTGACACGAATGAACATTGTAGACGATCATTCGCCACAAATGATATGTGCCTTAAAGAATTTTAATGTTTGAATGCAGAGATTATTAACTGGACTGAAATGAACTTTAAATCTGAGAGGCGATGGTTTTGGTTTTTCAATAAGCTGTTCATGACGTATGTATATGAATGGTGGGAGGAACGAGTTTGCATAAGAATGAAATAATAGTATGGTAAATAAAGATTTGTTTTTTGAATATTTGCAAATTATGGTTATTTTGCCACAGAAGGTCTATTAATGTAAATGTGTGTGTTCAACTTACATTTGAAGTTAACGGAACATGTAATTATTTTTATGTTAAAGTGAAGTCTACCTTAACGTTTAAGCCTAATATTTTGAGAGAAGTCAATGTTAGTGTATATGGCTAAGCTGCCATCGTCAATGTTAAAAGAAGGTGGTTTTTCTATTTTATTTAAAGTGAATCAAAGTGCCTACGCGGTTTTGATTAAGGTTATGAACGTTTTGATGTTTGTCCTGAAGGTAAAGAAAGTCAACCTGCCTACGCGGCATGTGTTAACGTTAATGCTTTTTTGTTGTTCTGTAAAGAAAGTAACGTACATGTAACTGCCAACGAGGCACATGAGTATGTTCATGAACGTTTTTTGTTGTTGTTGTAATGTGTTTCGAACGTACCCTGTTTTTGCTCAAAGGGAGTTAATTTCTGGGGCAAGTATGCGTTTCGGCGTACTCAGTTCTTTTCTCAACAAGAGTAATTTCAGTGGCAAGGTAAATGATTTGAAGGTACTTTGCTTCTGTCTAGCATTGAGTCGGATGTCCATAGCAAAGCTTTTTGTATAAGTAACGTGCTATGTCTGGTAAACGGTTGTAGTGTAAACTGTGTTCAATACTGAGTTTTGTGTTCTGTTTGTCCAGACCTTCCGAATAAGTATAGTCGGGTGTTAGGTCTTGAGGTGGGAGTAAGGCCGAGTGTAAATGCCATAGTTCTGCGCCTTATTTTTCGTTTTGGGTGGTTTGTTGCATTTTGCGTTTGGGGGATTTTTGTAATTTTCCTATCGATTTTTTATTTTTCATTTTTTGTTGTTGTTATATTTAGCTATAATGTCTTTATTTTTCTAGAAGTTCTAACTGCATTTAATTTTACCTTATTGTGTGGTAAGTCGAGATGCTCTGCAATTTGGTGGAATTGTGTGTGGTTTTTGTTCTGTAAATCCTCTATTTTTTTTCTGTGTCTTTTCTTTTGTTTCCTTGTGCCTGTCTTTTTGTGTTGACACCTTTCTAGATTGTTCTTGTGAAAATCGTCATAGCTTTGTGTTTTGCCCCAAGGGCTTCTGGGAATTTTGTGTACTCACCTGTTAGTGTTGTTTTCCTGTTTGACCGGAGAGGACCGTTTTGTTGTAGCTGGAGATTTTGTTGAAGGGAAATATGTTTTAAACGTGAGAACCTTTTCTAAATGCCTAATGCCAATGGTGTGATCGTGGTGAGCCTACTGTGGAGCCATAAGGTTTGTCTTGCTTTCATTGTATTGTCTTTATTGCTACGTTTTGTATGGATAGGTCAAACATGGAATTATCTGTTGAATTTGAAAATGTGAGCTGTTTCTTGGAGAGGCCGGTAAAGGTAACAGAAGCTAGTTTTATGTGACTTTGTGACCTTCACATTGTCGGCCATTGTTGAGCTTTCACAATTCTGGAAACATTTTTTATTTCTCAAACTCAAATTGTTTTTGCCTGCTGTTAGGAACGTTTTTCTTTGTGGAATTTTATTGTATTGAAGCCTCTTTTGTATAAATGAATCAACGTTTTTGAGATTGGGGAGGATAACTCTAGTGAGGTATAATGACGTTATGTCCCTTAATACAAGATGTCTGCTGTTTGTTTATAAGAATTTTGATGCTTCTATTCATTACTGGACTTGGGCTAATCTATAACTATTCTGGTGTTTTCAGCCTTTATTGGACTTGGACAGATTAATTTTATTTATAACTTTTTGGGTGTTTTGCTCCGTTGATGGACTCTGACTACATTTTCTTTTTTATAACTTTTTTGGTCTTTTGCTTCGGTCTGGGACTTAGAATATTTTTCATATTTGTATTTTAATATTTTCAATATTTTTCTTCATCGTTGAACACGACGGTTTTTCTTCATTTATCAGACACTTTGTCTTTAAGACTCTAGTCTATAGTCCTAGTGAGTCAACAACGTATTTATAAGTTAACAGTTGTTAGTTTCGTGATGACATTGCATTGACTTTATGAATGTATTGACTAATCTGTGTTTTTTGTTTGTTTCTTCTGTCAGTTTTTACCTTGTTTGAATTCCCTTAACTCAAAATTCCGTCACTAGTTAGAGCCCCTTGAAACTCTTAGGTTTATGGTATTTGTTTGAAATTGAAAGGAATCTACTTCATTAGTTTGAAACTTGAACGTTGTCGTTTATTGTAAACTCAAGGTATGAATAATCTCGTGTGTATAGAAACCTATGTGCAACCCTAATTAAAATTTGAACGGACCTGAGTTTTTTCTGGTTTTCTAGCATGAGTCATTCTTACTCTTCACCAAGTCAGTTTTCCTACTCACGCACACGATCACTCTGTCGGCCCGCATTTATACCGAGGATTACAAATCTGTCGAGCTTTGAAAATGTCGACATAATTTTCTTTTTCCGTTTGTGTTAAATTCAATGTTTTGATTGCTTGAAGAAAACACTGCTTTGTGTGCCTATTGTGCATTTATTGTTTGTTATTCAGAACAGTGTTCGTACAAAGAGTGCCTTTGAGTGACGGGTGTTTTGTTTGTGTTTACGGACCAACGGCTTTGTCGGTAAATGAAGCGTAGGGTCGTCAGCGGTGAACACAGCTCGATACTCAACAGATTGTTTGGTGAAACATGTCACTGATTCGCTAAAAGCTTGTGTTGTTTTCTGTTCTTTTTTTTCCCTCCCATATTTAAACTTTAAACGCGTTTCCAAGCGAAGAGAAAGTTACATTCGGACACAGACACAGACTGGAGCTCTGGAAATCACAGAAAGGAAACGACAAGGCGGTACACAAAGGTTACTGCTATCGAACAGATCGGGTCAATCAGACATCTGTCAACTGGCGCTGTGAAGACAGATCTTGTCAGGGACACATAAAAACAGGTTTGCAGTACATCACTGAAACTGTTCCAACAGAAGTAGCAGCGCATAATCATCCGAAAATGAAATCGAAATTTTTAATACTCGACCTTTTTCAATCCTCGACCTTTTGTCCCCTGGACGTTTTGCTGTTGACCTTTTGTCACCTTCGACCTTTTGTCGCACTCGACCTTTTGATTCTTGACCAAATGTCGTCGACCTTTTGTGCCTCGACCTAATCAAGCCTAAAAAAGTGGAATTTTAAAATGGGGATAATTTTTACATAGGTTAGGAACAGAAAGTTAAGCAAACAAGGTCTTAAAAAAGAGGGAGTATAAAACTAGGGGGTCTTAAAATGGGGGTTCCACTGTATTTCTGGAACAATCTGGAAGGAAGTATACTCCGTCACGGCGGACCAAAAAGCGGACTCTACCAGATCAGTATATTTTGGAAGCTTGGGGCTTACCAAACATACAATTCGACGTTAACAAAAAAAAATCTGAGTTAGTGGGTACAGTATGTGTAGAGCGATTCAGAGATGTGTGTGATTGTGTGTGTGTGCGTTGAGTTTGTGTGTGTGTGTGTGTGTGTGTGTGTGTATGTTTGTGTGTGTGTGTGACTGAATGTGTGTGTGGTTCGGTGAAGGTGTAGATGTGTGTGAATGTTTGTTTGTGTGGGTTAGTGTGTATGTGTTAGTTTTTGTGTTAGTGTGTGTGTGTGTGACAATGTGTGCATCTGTGTTTGTGTACATGTGTGTGTTGGTGCATTGGTTGTCTTCATACCATAGACTACTCATATCAAATTCTGGTTGGTAAAAGGTGCTTTTAATGTCAATAGCAATAAATTTATCTCTGGACAGGGTTCGTACAGAATTTGTGTCTCAGAAATTAAAGACTTTTTAAAGACTTTTAAAAGCCCTCAAAATAAAAATGAAAGACCAAAATTTGCGTGGACTAGTGTTGAACAACAATATTATCATAGTAATACTTACGCGTTTTCATCTGGATCTGTCCGACTTTTCAGTTTCCGGAAAATAAAAATACACACACACACACAAAAACACATGTAATTTAGATGGAGGGATGGGAGGTTGAAGGAACATTAGTGGCATGCGATGACTTGAGGGCATCAATGGCTCTGTCCAGTTTCACCAAGGATGCAGCTTTCTCATGAGACGTAAGCGCTCCAACACCCATCGAAGCGACGCTGATAGTCTTCTTGCAGACGCAGCAAAAAGCATTTCGCTTATTTCCTCCAGGGTCCTTTCGTATCCATTTCGAAAACTCTGGATTTTCAAGCCACGCATCTACGAACGAGCACAAACCCGGCATTTTTGCTCTTGAGACTTCCAATTGAGCATGCGTGAGGGACTGGGTGGCCGAGTGGTAACGCACTTGCGCTCGGAAGCGAGAGGTTGCGTGTTCGACCCTGGGTCAGGCCGCAATTTTCTTCCCCCTTTCCTAACCTAGGTGGTGGGTTCAAGTGCTAGTCTTTCGGATGAGACGAAAAACCGAGGTCCCTTCGTGTACACTACATTGGGGTGTGCACGTTAAAGATCCCACGATTGACAAAAGGGTCTTTCCTGGCAAAATTGTATAGGCATAGATAAAAATGTCCACCAAATACCCGTTTGACTTGGAATAAAGGCCGTGAAAGGTGAATGCTCGCCTAATAGGCTACTGAGCTTTACTGGCCGATGTGAATGCGTTATATATTGTGTGTAAAAAATGTCTGTTTGTCTGTCTGTCTGTAAAAAATTCCATTTCAAACGGCAGAAATTAATATGTAAGCGCCTAGGGCTATATCTAGATTAGGCGCATAAAAATGATCACAATAATAATAATAATGTCCCGGATGTAAGCAATTTGCAAAGCCAAAGGGACATCACTCGAGCTGATTTGCCACTTTGTTCTCTGTCGTCTGCTGCAGGCGAACGCGATCACTTCGTTGTTGTTTTCCAATTTTCACGCATCGTTTATTTTTGTTTGATTTTTTTGGTGATAATTGGACAGAACAAACTAAAGACGAACAGATACAGATGTTTTATTTTCCTTGCACAAGATTTTTGAAATTCACAAACCTGTACAAACCCAAGTGGATTTTTAAAGACTTATAAAGACATGAGAATGGTAGTTCATTTCTTACAAACCTGTAAAGACTTGTAAAGACCGTGCGAACCCTGCTGGAGCAAAACAAAACGTTAGTGTATAGCTTCGTGTTCGCAGGTGCAAGGAAATCATTGACTTTTTTACCTGTCATCTGACTGATCATCTTTGCTGTCCGCTGGTCCTGGTATGGCAACACTTTCTTCCATTTTTGTCTCGCAGTGATTCTGAAAAACAGGAACAGAATAAGAATACATACATTTTACTTTGTTGATTGGTTACTCTGAAAGTACATGTAGTGATATCTGCTCACTAGTCATGGTTATCCATATTGCCTGGCCACACAACCAGCCTCAGCTTAGCCCTGTCTCTGCAGCAGTCTGCATTCAGCTATCACAGTGAGCAGTATCTTGCTTCAGTACTCTTTACTTTTTTGCTTGTGTTCAACCTTACCTTTTAGTCTAATCTTCAATACTGTATAATCATTTGTATACACGTCTTCACAGTGTTGTCTATGTGTGTGAGTGTCATACTACACATACATCATATTATTACAGGTACCTACGAGTTATCCCGTTTTATTCCCCCGTCTGATTCTTTACCTCTGTAAACTTGTAGGGCTAGTTATTTTTTGATAAACACCCAGCAACCAAACAAATAACGACCCAGCAACAGCCTGAATCCTCGATAGCGCAATGGGTTGAGAAGCTGTTCCGAACGCTCTAATGTACGAAGTATACATCTCTGGAGCAAACAATACAAACATACCGCATTTAAATTAACAACTACAGGCTTGAACACATGAATCTCCATATAAAATCCATGAGTTTGGTTGTTTTCTGAATCTAGGTCTGCTGTGCACAAACGTTCATCACAAGCAAATTCCCAAGGCAAGTAACTCTCATACTTTGTCTAGCGACAAGACAACGGACTGCAATCCGACAGTCAGTTTTCAACAATATTTCATTTAATAAACAGATCACACGCAACCAAATGCACACATCTCATCAATTTAAACAACATAAAGCGGTTTCATACACTATTTTCCCCAGAAAACTGAACTTCATACAGTTTTTAACGTTGGAACACGGGTGCAAAAGTTCGTCTGCTAGTCCCATTTGACGAAAGAACATTATCCTAAGCGATACCAAAACATATACAGAACACACAATATCTGCCTTTGCCGCCACATCAGAATATGAATAACAGCATATCTGTGTACTTGATTTTAGTCCAAAATAGGAAAACTGACAAGAAGTGTTAACAGAATGGAATGATTTGCACGGAACTATACAACCGCGCATTAATCGATCGCCTGCGCAGGTTGACTGGTTGAGTGATGCGGATTCGATCAAACTTTCGCACAAAAACTCCTGTTTTCTTTGAATAACTGAAGAAAGGAGGAATAACGATGTTACACACCTCGTCTCAGTGATTATAAAAAATAATGGTCTCAGTTCGCGGTCATGAAAAAGCTCGCTAAAGCTCGCATTTTTCATGATCCGCGAACTTCGACCATTATTCTTAATAATCACTGAGACTCGGCATGTAACCTCTACTTATTACCATTTCAGTGCACCATATGGCTTTTGGACCAATCAGGACTTATTCTAGGTGTTCCGTTATAACGTTCAGACAGGGACCCTTTTTGTTTATCACGCGAAACAATTAACAAGACAAAGTAAACATTGGAACTAACAATATCAGCGGGACTTATTCCACAGAATGACACTTCAAATGCTGTCAGACACTACACTCTTTATCTAAACATACACAAAAGCCAGTGTTGTCGGTGGGCGTTTGCAGGTGCTGATCCACCCACCCTGTTTGCAATTTTGACGATTCAAGTGAAATTGCGTCGCTTAATGTACGTCAATTAATATATCTTTACGTCATTTCCTTTCTCGCTTGCGTTGTTTTCGAAATCTGTCGCTCTCAGATAGACAAGAGATATCGAAGCAACTAAAACTCATGTTCCACATGGTTTATCTTGTGAGATTGTTGTGTGATCGCATTTGACCTGTGAATATTCATCTCGTCCGGTGAGTGACTCTGATTGGCTGACCCAGGTCACGAGAATGCTTTGACTGACAGGCATGATCAGATAAGAGCGACCCAGTTCCCATTGCGGCTGTGGGCGGGGACGTAGCTCAGTTGGTAGCGCGCTGGCTTTGTAGCCAGTTGTTCGCTATCAGCGTGGGTTCGATCCCCACGTTCGGTGAGAGATTTATTTCTCGGAGTCAACTTTGTGCAGACTCTCTTCGGTGTCCGAACACCCCCGTGTGCACACATGCGCACGAAAAAGATCCCACGTTCACAGCGAAAGTCTCAGGGCTTGGAAAACACGAAGACACGCATGCATCATCTCTCGTCTCTGATTATCATGATCGTATTTTGATACTTTGACGAGACAAACCCAATGCTGGTGTGTCGAAGAAGACAGCCACAGAGGGCTTGTTCGAATCAAAGTATCACACCATATCTTCAGCGTATTACCACTACCTGTCCCAATATAGACCAGTTGGTCTAAGAGGACGTTAAACCCTAATAGTCAGTCATTGCAGCTGTTCTGTCTAATTCGCTGGGTCGCATCGACATTTCTTTTGGTCGAAATAGACGGTACTAAAACCGTTATTTCTAATATGTTGACTGTTAGCAAATGATAACAGACATGTCTCGACAAATGATAACAGCATTCGCCTTCGGTTCATGGCTGATAATCCCTTGTCTCGACATGTCTGTTATCAGTTGCTAACAGTCAGCATATTAGAAATAACTCATAGTAAAACGGGATACAACAAAACAATAATGTGTTTTCATGTGTTACGACATTCACCAATAACAACATCAACCGTCATCATTTGGCCTGATGGTGGTTGTTATCAACAGCAACAGGTTATTAGATAATAAAAGGCTTCCAAGGTAATGTTGGTTGACAAAGAAAGTGTCAAAAAGCAAACACGAGGGTGGTTGTGAGTGAGTAAGTGAGTGAGTGAGTGTGTGTGTGTGTGTGTGTGTGTGTGTGTGTGTGTGTGTGTGTGTGTGTGTGTGTGTGTGTGTGTGTGTGTGTGTGTGTGTGTGTGTGTGTAAAGTGACGCTTTGATGGTTTAACGTCGTTAGCTAATAACAAAGGTAACAAGTCGCGTAAGGCGAAAATACAAGATTTAGTCAAGCTCAGTCGAACTCACAGAATGAAACTGAACGCATTGCATTTTTTCCGCAAGACCGTACACTCGTAGCATCGTCTGTCCACCGCTCGTGGCAAAGGCAATGAAATTAACAATCCAAAAAAGCGCGGTAGCGGTTGCGCTGAGGAGGATAGCACGCTTGTCTATATCTCTATTCTTTTTAACTCTCTGAACGTGTTTTTAATCCAAACATATCATATCTATATGCTTTTGGAATCAGGAACGGACAAGGAATAAGATGAAATTGTTTTTAAATCGATTTCGGAAATTTTATTTTAATCATAATTTTTATATTTTTAATTTTCAGAGCTTGATTTTAATACGAATATAACATATTTACCGTAAAATCCCCAGCAAACGCCCAGTATCTAGCAAACGCCCACCCCCCACTTTTGGTCAAAAGTTGTGCAGAGGGCCTAGGGGTCACTCTACCTAGTAAACGCCCACCCCGGTTTTTTGTTTTTTAAATGACGGTCGGCCTCCTTTATCTACGATATGTGCACATTATTATTATTATTATTATTATTATTATTATGAACATTTATGCGCCTAATCTAAATATGGCCCTCGGCGCTTACAATATTAATTTCTGCCGTTTGAAATGGAATTTTTTACAGACAGACAGACAAACAGACATTTTGTACACACAATATATAACGCATTCACATCGGCCAGTAAACCTCAAGCCTGTTAGGCGAGCATTCACCTTTCACGGCCTTTATTCCAAGTCAAACGGGTATTTGGTGGACATTTTTATCTATGCCTATACAATTTTGCCAGGAAAGACCCTTTTGTCAATCGTGGGATCTTTAACGTGCACACCATAATGATTGTGTGCGTGCATATGTGCGTGCGTGCATGTGTGTGTGTGTGTGTGTGTGTGTATGTGTAAAAGTGAACAATTTACGTCTCATTAACAAAGAAAACATGTATTCTTACATCACGCACTTTTTGGGCACCGTTTTGTGAGAAAAGCTCGTATCAACATTCATTGAAACGTGACGGCTTAATCTGACCACCAATTCTCAATTTCTTACCAGGAACCCACTTCTGGCATCACAAAGATTCATAAAATATTGGAATTTGATTTTGTGATTTTTTAATTCAGTTCTTTTCGTTTTTCTCAAAACAACAAAAATGACGATACGAAGTTTGGTTTGAACACCAACGTAACGTTCAACCATGCTCTGAGATATCTTGAAAACGAAGCTGCAGGCTATGTTTCGGTATGTGCCCGCGAGTTTTCTGTTGACAAAAAAAGAATGAGAGAGTGGAGGGAACACAGAGACATAACAAAACAGCAATACGGGAAAGAAAAGGAAAAACGAAAGTTGTCTGAAGGACCGCCAGTTAGATCTCAAGAAGTTGACCAAGGTGTGATGAAATACTTGGAAAAGGATTTCTAAACAAGAGAAGAAACTGAATTGTGCTGAACTTATTCTAAGAATGAGAAGAATCAAGGTCACGTGTGTTCTTCTTTTTACATTTAGTCAAGTTTTGACTAAATGTTTTAACGTAGAGGGGGGAATCGAGACGAGGGTCGTGGTGTATGTGTGTGTCTGTGTGTGTGTGTGTGTGTGTGTGTGTGTGTATGTGTGTGTGTGTGTCTGTCTGTCTGTCTGTGTGTGTGTGTGTGTAGAGCGATTCAGACCAAACTACTGGACCGATCTTTATGAAATTTTACATGAGAGTTCCTGGGATTGATATCCCCGAACGTTTTTTTCATTTTTTTGATAAATGTCTTTGATGACGTCATATCCGGCTTTTCGTGAAAGTTGAGGCGGCACTGTCACGCCCTCATTTTTCAACCAAATTGGTTGAAATTTTGGTCAAGTAATCTTCGACGAAGCCCGGACTTCGGTATTGCATTTCAGCTTGGTGGCTTAAAAATTAATTAATGACTTTGGTCATTAAAAATCTAAAAATTGTAAAAATAAATAAAAATTTATAAAACGATCCAAATTTACGTTCATCTTATTCTCCATCATTTTCTGATTCCAAAAACATATAAATATGTTATATTTGGATTAAAAACAAGCTCTGAAAATTAAATATATAAAAATTATTATCAAAATTAAATTGTCGAAATCAATTTAAAAACACTTTCATCTTATTCCTTGTCGGTTCCTGATTCCAAAAACATATACATATGATATGTTTGGATTAAAAACACGCTCAGAAAGTTAAAACAAAGAGAGGTACAGAAAAGCGTGCTATCCTTCTTAGCGCAACTACTACCCCGCTCTTCTTGTCAATTTCACTGCCTTTGCCATGAGCGGTCGACTGACGATGCTACGAGTATACGGTCTTGCTGAAAAATGGCATTGCGTTCAGTTTCATTCTGTGAGTTCGACAGCTACTTGACTAAATGTTGTATTTTCGCCTTACGCGACTTGTTTTTTTTATATCACAGAATGTTGATCTTTATTTGTTTAAACAAGCGGTGTGTTTATTTTTCATTAGAATTGCATAAATCACATGGTTGTATCTTTTTTATATTTAGTCAAGTGTTGACTAAATGTTTTAACATAGAGGGGGAATCGAGACGAGGGTCGTGGTGTGTGTGTGTGTGTGTGTGTGTGTGTGTCTGTCTGTCTGTCTGTCTGTCTGTCTGTCTGTGCGTGTGTGTGTGTAGAGCGATTCAGACCAAACTACTGGACCGATCTTTATGAAATTTGACATGAGAGTTCCTGGGAATGATATCCCCGGACGTTTTTTTTCTTTTTATCGATAAATACTTTTGATGACGTCATATCCGGTTTTTTGTAAAAGTTGAGGCGGCACTGTCACACCCTCATTTTTCAATCAAATTTTTGTAAAGCAATCTTCGACAAAGGCCGGACTTCTGTATTGCATTTCAGCTTGGTTGCTTAAAAATTAATTAATGACTTTGGTCATTAAAAATCTGAAAATTGTAATTAAAACAGTCCAAATTTACGTTCATCTTATTCTACATCATTTCCTGATTCCAAAAACATATAAATATGTTATATTTGGATTAAAAACAAGCTCTGAAAATTAAAAATATAAAAATTATGATCAAAATTAAATTTCCGAAATCGATTTAAAAACAATTTCAATCTTATTCCTTGTCGGTTCCTGATTCCAAAAACATATAGATATGATATGTTTGGATTAAAAACACGCTCAGAAAGTTAAAACGAAGAGAGGTACAGAAAAGCGTGCTATGCAGCACAGCGAAACCACTACCGCGCTGAACAGGCTCGTCAGTTTCACTCTGTTTTGCACAAGCGGCGGACTACGGTCATTGTGAAAAAATGCAGTGCGTTCAGTTTCATTCTGTAGTAATTTCGCCTTACGCGACTTGTCTTTACTCTCGTGAAAATGTGATGACACTTTATCTTGCAATGGGGTGTATACCTAGCAAACGCCCACCCCCTACTCTTACCCGAAATCTGTGCGGAGGGGGGGGGGGGGGGTGGGCGTTTCCTAGGGATTTTACGGTATAATTATGTTTTTGGAATCAGAAAAGGATAAAAAAAATACGATAAACGTAAATTTGGATCGTTGTATAAAAAAATAATTGTAATTACAATTTTCAGATTATTAATTACCAAAGTCATTAATTATTTGTTAAGCCTCCAAGCTGAAATGCAATACCAAAGTCCGGCCTTCGTCGAAAATTGCTTGGCCAAAATTTCAATCAATTTGATTGAAAAATGAGGGTGTGACAGTGCCGCCTCAACTTTTACAAAATGCCGGATATGACGTCATCAAAGACATTTATCGAAAAAATGAAAAAAACTGTCTGGGGATATCATACCCAGGAACTCTCATGAAAAATGTCATGAAGATCGGTCCAGTAGTTTACTCTGAATCGCTCTACACACACACACACACACACACACACACACACACACACACACACACATGTTGTCCAATGATTATTGAGATTTAGTTTTTCGCTTGTATTAACTAAACAATTAACAGCACGTAGATGTTTCTGGTATGAAATGAAAAAGACTGCTTTCTCTACTTGCACAAGCAAATAATATAACTGTATCTCGTCTTGCCTCTTCTCAGTTTGACAATGACCGCATGAGACATCGGGGCTGCAAAAACTCACACTCACACCAACTGAAGTAAAAAAGACAACTTTGCGTAATATTTTTGGATTGCTTATTATTCTTTTTTGGTTCCAGTGGACAATAAACTAACAAATACAAAGAATGTAATTTTGTTTGTGCTATTACACACCAGATACCCGGCGCAGCACGCCAACAGCCCAGCGCCTGCTGTGACGTCATCAGGAAACGTGGGTATCATCAAAAAACCGTACAAACAAGCACTAACAAGACTTGTTGTTGAATAGCGTATTTTATATACCGCTGTTTAAGAGATCAGTGCACATCCTTATATACACTATACGAGATGTACTTCCCTATGCACGCAGCATGATAGCACGATTTCGTCATGTAGTACTTCCCTGTGCTATTTCCTATCGTTTTCTCGTGTTTTTTTGACAAAAGAAGACATTCAGACAATCGCAAAATACGGCCTGCGACTTCTTTTACGGTCGTTTCTTGATCATGTCTGTGCTCTTAATACCCGGCAGAGGTCTAGTTAGTTGGTAGTTTAAAAAAAGCAATGTAGGTTATGCTGCGATCGTATGACACTCAGCGGCATAGTATGATACCGATCAAATGGGTACGTAAATGCTCGTACACTACAGCGATACGTTTCATTCGTTAATTTCCTGCAAAACGGCTCCTATTACAGTTTTAAAGGTTGATGCACTACATTCAATTGTTGTTTTATGCTATATCTAATGTTTGCTACCACAGAGACAATATCACGAGCTGTTTGCATTTTGTAACTGCCTCAACCCTCTTCTCCTTTCTTTAGTTCTTTCTTCGCAATGGCTTCTGTTAAATTTTTCTCAGACACCGAAGGGGAGCCGGGCTGTGTGTGTGTGTGTGTGTGTGTGTGTGTGTGAGTGTGTGTGTGTGTGTGAGTGTGTGTGTGTGTGTGTGTGTGTGTGTGTGAGTGTGTGTGTGTGTGTGTGTGTGTGTGAGTGTGTGTGTGTGTGTGTGTGTGTGAGTGTGTGTGTGTGTGTGTGTGTGTGAGTGTGTGTGTGTGTGTGTGTGTGTGTGTGCAAAGCAACAAAGCAAAGAGAGAGAGAGAGAGAGAGAGAGAGGGGGGCGGGGGAGGGTCACGGGAATTAAATGATGCACACACAACACAACATTGATTCATGAGTCTCTCCCTTTTTAATGCCGTTCAGCTTCCTGTCTCCAGTCACGTCCGCAAGAAAAAGACGGTAGTAAGTACTTTGGGGCCGTAATACCGTGCAAAACTGAATTTGCTGGTGTTAAACTTTATTATGATGCCTCTTAAAGATTGATCGCAAAAACCGCTTCAATGCTCATGATGCTCATTTGGCACAGAGTTATCATCGTCATCAGTACACAGTATTTATACCAACGACTTAAAGGTACTGAACTTGTCAAATCCAGGTGCACGGAGCCCCTGGGGCTTTTAGTCATACCTCAGGCAGCTATCCGTTAGAAGAACTACCAAGTTTCATTGACTTGCACCCAAAGAGTCAAGAACTGCGATTTTTTTACGAATTAATTTCGTACTCGGACCCGGCTGGTCTTGACCTATTTTTGGATCTAAATTTAGATCAGGTAGATCACCACATCATGCACAAAAAGACACGTCACTAGCAAACTATGTCAGACGTCATCATGAGTTTGTGTGAAACAAAATGGAGGCCGGAATCACTCAGTTGAATCGAACTCCAACCAAACACCACGTAATAACTAGGTTAATTTATGCACTCGCGTGAACAAGAAACTGTCGAGCTTCACAGATGTCGTCGTTGGGTAGTTTTGGGTTTGTTTTACTACCATAGGAGGAATTTTGAACTGAAAATGCACTCAGCTGCAGCAAAAACGCAAAACGAAGGCTGTGAGCTGCACTGTGCCTTTAAATAGTTCTCATTGACTTTACACATTGTCTTTCCATTTTCTTATAAATTAGTACCTCATCAACATCTTGCAAGCGCAACAGTTTTGAGATCACTTTGTTATCTGAATCATTAGTGTTTGTCTCTCTGTCTACTTAAAAGTTCACTGGGTCGAAGTTCCCCGAACCTACCATTTTTGTTTTTGATTCCTTTTACACAAAATTGGCACACGTCAGACAAAAAGATATTAAATATACAGATCACATTGTGTGAGCCTTCTTGTTTCCTTGCATAGCTTATTATGATGCCGGTATTTTAGCATTTGCGTAATTCATGTGTGTTAGAATAATGTTTTGAATAAGGAAGCGCACCATTTATAACGGTGGGACAAGTGATTGAAAGACTGTAAGTATACGGTTTGATTTATTTGTCAGATTTATTAGAGTGCTTTACAATGCATGAATTATATGTTGTTTAGCTACAGATATCCACTAATACTTTTACGAGAGAGATTTAATGTTGTGTCATCGACAGTCTAGTTTTGGGCGGCAGTCCCTGAGGGCCCCAAAGGGTTTAAAATCGTGATCGTGATTGGCGTTTTTGACCTTTCTGTGACCGTGATTGCCGAAATTTCCATTCCTGTGATCGTGATGGGACTTTGCCTGTGATCCGTGATGACAAAAAAATCAAGTCTCGTGATCGTGATCGTCATTTGTTTTCGTGATCGTGATGGGCGTTATTGCAAAGCATTTTATTTTCAACGTACATTTTTCACAGCTGTATCACTCTATGATCCTCTATTCGTCAAGGAGCCAATCCTGATTGAAGGAAAGCAACAACACATTCAGAAATATGATTTTGACAGCGATTGCTTCCCTTTAAGAGAACTAATCACACACAAAAAAAGAGATCCAATCAGAAGGCGAATTGCAAAAGTCTGCCAAACTTCATCCAATGGAAGGGCTTCGTGCTAAAGCCTTTTGAGTGCATTCAGTCAAATTCGAATTCGAAGATCAAAAATGGCATGCAGCGGTACTGTCATCGAACCTCTGTTATATTTTGTGGATTCAAACCAGACCAAAGAAGGCGGCGAGAATGCCTTCCTTGATGGAAAGGTCAGGCTACGGGTCTGTCTTACCGAAGACGAAATTTCAAGGTATGTTGATCTATTCAGGGCCGGACTAGGTAAGTACTAGGGGGGGGGGGGGGGGGGGGGGGTTGGGTTACAGATGGCGGTCCAGGGGGCCCTTGGTGGGGGTGAAGCTGAACGTTTTTTGATGTTTCTGGAGGGAAAGGAAGCCTCTCCTTGAACGAAAAAGGTAAATTCGACAGCAAGCTGTATAGGCAATGAAGAAGAATTGAGATTGTAAGGACTCATACCTTTCATCACAAAAATCGTTGAAGAAAAGTCTTTCGAAAGGGGGTGAGAGGTGCGATTTCTCCTCGGATTTCATGATGATCCAGATGCAACCCCCCCACCCCGTCCCTCCCCCACAAAAAACAAAATAAGCGTTTGGGAGGTACGTATGCTAAAGCCGGGGGGGGGGTTGCGCAACCCCTGTAACCCCCCCCCTCCCCCCCCCCCTAGTCCGGCCCTATCTATGTTGCTCTATGACCGTTCTGAATGTAGGCAAAGATCGTGAAATTTGTTCAAGATCTTCGAGTTTGATTGAGATCATTGACATTGTCGACATTGCCACGTCCGGCTGTCACTCGCTCAGTGTAACCTCGACTGGCTCGAGTCTGATCGAACCTGCGTGTAGCCAAAACCGAAACTAGAAATGTGTTTTTCATCCCAGCAACGTGGACACGCTTGGCATAGATTCTAATTGTCGCTTCTTTGCATTAGGCTTGGATTTATTTTAGCGCCTGTAAACTTATCAACAATGGGTTAAATTCAGGAACTATGGCGGGGAGACGTGCCAGTTTGGGTCACTTGATCCTCATGTCAAAGTCGATCAAAGTCATGTTCGTTGGGGATTTTGTTATTATAGACTCTACCATCACACATACATGTACTTTAATTTCAATCCACCCAATAGTTTTTGAGAAAATGGGTTTAAAAGATTTAGCTCTGGAAATGTGAAATTGTGCAAGTATATATTCATGTGTGTGAGTGAGGGTGTGGGAGTTGAATGTGTATGAGTGCAGTGGCGGATTAGGGGGGGGGGGGGGGTCACAGGGGTTCCAGACCCCCCCCCCCCGGCTGTCAAAAAAAAAATTAATACTAACTTTAAAAGAAATAATGAGTGGCTGCTGACACCAGTTGATCATGTTTAAAATCAAGGATAAGCCATAAATTGTTCATAAAATAGCTAAAACTCTTCAGCTTCTGGGGGGCTAAGACCCCCAGACCCCCAAACGGGGCCTTGCCCATGTACCCCACAAGGTCTACCCCTGGACCCCAGGTTGTAACACCCCCCCCCCCTCTGGCTTAACTGCTCCGCCCCTGGAGTGTATATTCCTGTAAGTGTCTGTATGAGAGAGAGAGAGAGACTCAGAGAGCGAGAGAAAAAACAACGAAAACAACATTCTTGTTACTGATTACAAATCATGATATGTATTTCTATGTGTGAATGAAAGAGAATTCCAAAAAAATAATAAAAGAGTGCAACAGTTGTCACTTTGTGTTGAATCCAGAGGAGCGAATAACTGTGTGGTTGTGTTTACTTTGACACGTGCTTTCTGTACCTGCAACTTTTACCGTGACCGTGATTTGCCACTGGTGTTCGTGATCGTGAAAACAAAAATCAAGGTAACTGTGATCGTGAAAGCTAACATTTCCCTTCCCGTGATCGTGATGATACCCCCCCTTTGGGGCCCTCGTCCCTTGCCACCATAACATATATCAGCTCTAACAAGTCTTCGAAGAGAAATGCGCATTGTAAATGCAATGATAGAAAACTTATAATGTATGTGTGTTCTATGTTTGCCTCTTAAATTTAAGCAATGGCGTCAATAATGTCAATCAGCAATAAAGGCACTGGATGTTGTTTAACTTGCAATCCACAGCATTCAGTAGTAAACGATGAATGGAAGGCAGTTTCAAGTGTGCCAGGTGATCATGTTTTATTATCAGGTGATCAGCCATACCTTGTTATAAGATAATCATGTTTAATTATGGTCAGTTTGTACTTCTCTAAGGACCAAGCTGAACTTTAGTATTTAACACTGTTGGTTTATTTCATCGCTGTGAATTACGCAGAATACGTCATAATAGAAATGTCCACGTGTATGATAACTCCAGGTTTTGGCACAAGGAAGCCGTCATACTTTTTCAGACAGACAGTTGCTGGGAGAGGGAGGTGATGACAGTGTGGTGACCGTGTGTGTGTGTGTGTGGGGGGGTGGTAATGGTAGAGGAACGTGTACTCTGCCTGCCGCTATCGTGGCAGGGGGAGGGAGTGGGTATTAGGGAGGGCTCTTCAAAACAACTGGAGTGAAAAAGCATACTGTCTCCCCAAACATTCAATAAGCAAGACTTACTTCAGAAGAATATTCTTCTTCTTCGTCGTTCGCACTTCAGAAGAATATAACATGCTCTCTCTCATAGTGTTCTACTCACATTGCTTCTCAGTGGCTATACCTGCAAAGTATCTTCGCATTTTCAAGTGCCTCTGTGAGTATGTGTGTGACTGCTTGTATATGATGCTCATGCAGTGTCATACCTTCTGTATGCCTCATTTTCACGCTATTGGTTTAAAATGTTTTTTGCAGAAATATGTTTTCAACTTCCCTTTATTTCTCGTATTAAAAAGAAATCACTGGAAGTACTTGGATGTTATTGTTTCAGTACAAGGCTACCTTAAATATTTCATTTACATTGAGCACCACCGCAGGTGCTGCAGCATTACAAGTAACCCCAGGTATTAAGTCCATCCCCTTTCTTTTATGATTTATTTTTCATTACTTCCCCAAGAGCGGAAAGGGGAGGGGCTCATTGTACTAAACAGCCGTCTCTTGATTACATTTGTGACTATAAACCACAAGTAAACCTTATTTAGGGTCTTGAATTAAGGATACCCCATGTATATAGCTTACTAGCCATCGAGAGTTCAAACAATTAGCTGCAAAGTAAAAACGTGTGATGGTGGGGAAAGAGAACGAAGGTTGAGTTGTCTGAGTGGGTAGTTAGGTGTTATATATTTAACACTGTTGGTTTATTTCATCGCTGTGAATTACGCAGAATACGTCATAATAGAAATGTCCACGTGTATGATAACTCCAGGTTTTGGCACAAGGAAGCCGTCATACTTTTTCAGACAGACAGTTGCTGGGAGATTCCAGACCACAGGTAGTGGGGCTCGTATGTTGCAGATGCACTAATAAATCATTCACATCTTGCAACAAACATCATACTTTGTGATATTGTTCCTTATAATTATTTAAGGGATTTCAGATACAGAGCCACTTCAGAAATCGTGTTTTTTGTCTTTGACAGGGAATAAAAGGCTGCATTTACAGCAGACGAAATTCATACACAAAGCGTTCAGCAGTAAATATTCCCAACTCAGCAAATGTAAAATTCAATAGTTTACCATGCACCAGAAGTTGTCTGCTGATAACACATGCATGACATAAATACTATTATGGGTATTTTTGTGTTCTGGTATTTAATTTGATCGTTTTTAGAATTTTTTATATCCGCAGCGTTAACATTCAAGATGGCGGCCTCCGCAACATTGCGTGTTTTGATTTGAGCGAAAACAACGTTTCTGAAGGTAAGTTTTCAAGAATACGCATCCATTCACCAATGTCACATCATTTTACTGTTTAATTCTCCCCTGCCCAGGGTCTGTTATTCATTGGGTGAAGCGCTGAAATGCAGAGACTTTGTTTAATCTTGCAATAGCTCATTAGCTGGATTGTGATGCTGATAGATCTAGATCTATCTGTTGATTACAAGTAAGGAAATCATGATCGCCACGCTGGTGATTTTAAACAGATTAAACGAACTTTGAATAAAAGGCGAGGAGAAAGAGATTGTTCATGGTATGATAATTTCCATAAGTCTCTAAACGGCTGAGGTGGGGAGGGGTAGAGTCAAAAACTGAGTGAGGGTAGGCCAGATAGTAGGATGACCAGCTGGAGATAAAAACACTGCACTCCCCATGTCTTTACAGTGTTGTGATCAAACATTCAAAGACGGTAGGTAACAGACAAAAGCATACAGTGTATGCTAATCAAATGAGATGGAGATAAAAACACTCCACTCCCCATGTCTTTACAGTGTTGTGATCAAACTTTCAAAGACGGTAGGTAACAGACAAAAGCATACAGTGTATGCTAATCAAATGAGATAAGTGGTTTTGAAAAATGAAGAGGTACCGCTCTTTGAGTTTTACAATTTTGGTTTGTTGCTTGTTTCTCATCCTTTTGCTTATTTTAAGTTGACCGTGCATTGGTGTGAATTTTATTTTTACAGGATATACAAGAGTTACACCACATGCCGGTTCCTGGGAACAAGCGTTCTGCAATTATTCCGGTGCCACAGAAGGGAGCTGATTTCACTAGTACTACTGTATCAAGGTTTGTTACCTAATACATCCTGTCTAGCTTAACAGTAAGATTTTTTTATTTGTATTAATTGGAACATGTTTGCACATAATTTGTAAGCGACCTCTGTGAATTTGATGGGTTTAACGTACCCTCACTATGGTCAACATTCTGTTAGCGACTGTTTGAAGCGAATAAATGTAGCGGTCAGAAAGATTCCAGAATCAGTTGGGTCACTGGAAACTGTGGGTTTTTTTAAACCTGAAACAGTAAGAATTATACGAATTCATGAAATAAAATTTTCTTTCATTTTGGTCTGTTGTGTGAAGGCTTGCTACCCCGGCTTTGACCGACTCTCTGAGATAGTAAACATTATTCAAATACATTCAAATAAAAATGTCACTTTTCATCTTTTGTGTGAAGGGTACCCCAGGCTGATTTCCTGCACCATGGATGTAGAGGAGGCCAGACAGTCTGCTTCTCATTCCAGCTGTGTTGCCTTTTTTCTGCTCGTGAAGTGGTGAAGTGTATCGCCACATTGCCAAAGCCATTGGCCAAGAGAAGTCACCCTGTCTGCCCATTTTGCATAGCCTTACAGGCTGTGACACTATGTCGTTCTTCAATGGTATTGGGGAAACAGAAGGCTTGGGAAGTATGGCAAGCATTTGAAGACGTCACTCAAACTTTCTTCAGGTTGTCTGCTCCTCTTTGTAAGCTGAGTGCACAAGAGCTTTTTGGTGTACATTTGTAGGACAAAACCAGCAACGTACTGGGTGTAAACAGTGCTAGACGGTACCTCTTCAGTAAAAAGAGCTGCCAAATTGACCATAACCCCCTTACAAGTGAGGTGCTGCTGCAGGACATGAGATTGAGAAGAGCCATCTACCTATTAGACTACCCAAACCTTGTGGGCTGGCAGTTCAAGGCTGGAAAGTGGGAGTCATTCTGGACGAGCTTTCAAGAGGTATCCAGCGTGTGCCGAGAACTCATGAGGTGTGCCTGCAAGAAGAGCTGTACAACAAAACGCTACAAATGCTGCTAAGAAGGACTGCAGAGCACAGCTCTCTGCAAATGTGCTTGCATGCCTGTGAAAACTGTCAGCATCTAAACTGTGCAAAAATATTATTGCACCCATTTTCATACCCCAACTCAAACATTTATACCTGTGTCATTTTATTCAAACTGTCTATGCCATTAAAGGCTCGCATCTTCGCCATCTGGCAATTTTTTTAAATTTTTTTTACATCATTTACGCCGTCAAAATAAGGATACTCTTGACGTGACAAAGAGATGTGAAAAAATGTCGGGTACCTTTTAAAAAGCCGACGACAATTCCTGAGGCACAACTGGGTCACTGTTGTATAAAAAGGGAAAGTCAACTTGATTATCCATCCAGAACAGGTTGTTTTATTTCGCCATCTTGCATATTTCTAGTGTTGTGCCATTGTACCTACTGATGTATGTGTCGATCTCACGGATGAGATGTTTATGTGTCAAATTTGAGGGATACCCAAGTCAACTAAAATCCATGTATTTTAGCAATGACCAAGTGGGTTGCGTTGAAACTTTCAGGAATGTGTGTCTACACACGAGGCGTAGTTCAACCGTTTGAGTACACTTTCAAATCTTCACGAAATAATATTTTAAAAACTGCCACAGGTTTGTTGACTTACATCCCACATATTTTTGACTTCGCATGTATATATATGACAGATGGTTGTTTCAAGTACTGCCAAAGTTTCTTTTGAGTATAGACACTTGCCGGAATGTGCTAGTTGTGTAAACACATGAGAACAAACAACGTTTTCGAAATACAGCGATTATGAATTTTAGTCGACTTTTGAGTTGATACATTACATTTTTATCAGTTTTATTTTGGGGGTACCCTTATTTGGGCGGCGGTCAAATAACCCATGTAAAGGCCACCTTTTATCTTAAAAGTGTTCCAGTTAGCCAAGTTGAGTGCCCTCAATAGCATACATTGAATACAACAGCACAGGAATGAATGTTTTCGTTTTGGTATGAAAATTGGTGCAATATATTTATTTTTGCACAGTTTAGGTAATCCACAAATTCTTCAACCCTGCCACCCACACCGTCCAATCATTCTCTGCACCAACAATACATGTATTGTTTTGTTTAAAAATGTTTTTGTGTTAGTTTCTATTGCAAGAGAATGTCTTGTAGCATCAAAAATGCCTAAATACCCTTTTCATTGGCGGCCATTTTGAAAATTGTTAAAAAACTACTGATTTCTTAATTTTTTCACGGTGGCTCTGTATCAGGTTTTGTTAAGCAAAAGCAAATGTCCATTTACGCCAAATTTGCTGTTAATCACATGAAGTGAAATATGCCTAACAATACCCAACCGTTTACACTGGCGGCCATTTTGAAAAATTGTTTAAAAACTACCTATTTTTTAATTTTTCGCGGTGGCTCTGTATCAGGTTTTGTTAAGCACATAAAACTCTTCATATTTGCTAAATTTGGTGTTTGTTGCATGATTTGAATGATTTTGCAACATACAAGCCCCACTAAGGGTGATCGGCCACCAACAGAGACTATTGTGAAAGTTGCTGATCACGTACTAACTAACAATGTCTTCACATTTGAGGAAGAAGTGTACCAACAGATTCACGGAACAGCGATGGGGACACCAATGGCACCATCTGTGGCTAACCTGTTCATGGCCGCACTGGAAAGAAAACTATTCCAACAAAGTCCAGTACCTGTTAACTCTGAACTATGGAGAAGATACATTGATGACATCTTTATGCTTTGGACAGGAACAGATGATGACCTAGACACATTCCTAAAACACATCAACTCCCTTCATCTTACCATCAAATTCACTCACCACTCATCGTTAGAAAGAGTCTCCTTTCTAGACATTTCAGTCAGTCTGAAGGATGGCTGCTCAGAAGAGGAGCAATTTCAACAAAGGTGCGATGAGATGGAGAGACAGTTTTTTGCCAGGGGGTACAGCAAAAAGACTGTTAAAGATGGCAGTAGGAAAGCTACAGCTAAAATCAGAAAGGAGACTCTTTCATATCGCAAAAAAACTCCCACAAACAGGGTCCCTTTCGTCATCAATCATAACCCACTCAACCCTCCTCTCGGCCAGTGGTTGCATGGTTTGCAGGAAAGCTTGATCAGCGAGAGTGAACACATGAAAAACGTTCTGCCTGAAACGCCCATTTGTGGGGAGAGAAACTGTAAGAGCATACGCAATATCCTAATGCCGACAGTTCTTCCTCCTAAACACGACAACAACCCTGGGTGTTTCAGGTGTGAGCGTAAAAAATGTGTCATCTGTGAAAAACACTTGATTGAGTCCACCACATTCAATTCATGTAAAACAGGTGAAACTTTCACTCTCAGAGAACACTTCTCTTGTGACACCAAAAACATTATCTATCTCATTTCGTGTAAAAAAATGCCACAGTGCCCAGTACGTGGGGCAGACTCAAAACAGTCTCAGAGAAAGGTTCTATCTCCACCGCTCACACATTGGGAAGAACACAGGTACTCTTCTCACAGTGCACTTCAACCAGCCCGACCATTCTCTCGGTGATATGGAGTGCATTGTGATCGAAAGAGTCTTTTGTTCGACCCGGGATGAGAGGTGGAAAAGAGAGTCTTTCTGGATTGCAAAATTAAAAACTTTGGTGCCGAGTGGACTCAATTCTGATCCGTAAACACTCTATTACAGCTTTCGTTTAGACCATGCAATGTGTGTGTGTGTGTGTGTGTGTGTGTGTGTGTGTGTGTGTGTGTGTGTGTGTGTATGTGTGTGTGTGTGTGTGTGTGTGTATGTGTGTGAATTAGAGAGATAGAGAGAGAGAGAGAGAGAGAGAGAGAGAGAGAGAGAGTAAACATTTGTCGTCGAAGAATGTTTTGTCGGAATGTTATCAAAAGTTCATGAGCATGAAGATGTCTAAATCTTAGTGTATCTTCTCTATTGATCTTCGAATTCATATAGTTGAGATACATATTGTTTATGTATTCTGTCCGAAGGGTTAAGTGTTGTATCTTTATGCAAACCTTTGGCATAAACAAATGTGTTAAAGTACTTACGCATTTAATTGAAGAGACATCAGAATGATACTTTTGCCTGTTCACGGCAAGAATAAGTATCCATTTTGTTCGAACTTTGAAATTACGTCATCAGCGACGAATACGTCACTACAAGATACGTATACCTTTGACGTAATAACTTTGGAATTCGCACGTGTACATTTGTTTTGATTACAATCAAAACGAAAGTAGATCTAAGCTTGAATGTAAATTTTATTTTTGAAATATTTGCTTTGTGATTCGTAACTAAAATAACCATGGTATTGTGTTGCTTAGTAATTTATGCATGAATTGGTGTCTTGCAGAATTACACGCCCCTGAGGAAGGCCTGGCAACAGGTCGAAAATTTGGGCTGCCACTTGACATTCTTTGTTTGGCTTTTCTTTTCCTTGATTTTGTTATATATATATATATATATATATATATATATATATATATATATATATATATATATATATATATATATCTACTATATAATACTGGTAGGGTTTTCGGTGGTTTTTCGATTCCTGTGACCAAACCGCGCGGATTTGTGCCTTCTCCTTCGGTTACTATGCCAACGTGACCCAGGAAATCGATTCCGCTAGGTCCCGACTTCCAATTTTGTCCACGAACAAAGTTTCAAGAGGTTTGTCTCGCAAATTTGAGCAGACAACAGTGAACTTTGACCTGAACTTTGACCTCGCCGAAAGAGATCTGTGATTGGTTCTTCTTCTAAACACTACATTAAACACTACGCGACCGCACCTCAGACGAACCTAGCTGTGTGTTTTATTTCTCTACCCCAGACGAACCTAAAATAACAAGAAGATAGATAGATCTGTTTATCTGTTAATGGAACTCCAAAATATTCCATAGATTTGTTTACTTAATTTTTAAAAGATAAGTTCGAAACATTATCACCTGATAAGTCGCCGTATAACCTTATAGGTTCCAGCGACTAAATATTTTCCCCCGGTGCAACCATAGACATGTACGTCATCATGATCTCCCCTTAATTTGACCGTTATTTTGGCTGTCTTAGTGAAATGGTAAGATATATCTCTATGTTTTTTACATGTAAGTGTTCGGAAAAAATACAGTTATAGCAGTTATGTACAAAAATAAGCAGCATATGCTCTTTTCGCCAAAGTAAAGTCCTTTTTTCTTCTGGTTTCTTATATGTGTCACAGCACACCGCAAGCTTTTAGGCGAATAGCAAGTGAGTGGTATATATATATCATCAATTTTATAGTAGGTAACGGTGTAAATTACTTGCCATGTTCATGTCCATTAGACGTTTTCCATATTCCATATGTGTCATTTAATTGTGTGTTGCTTGATGCCATGTATGTGTGTGTGTGTACATGACTTTAAATAAGCATGGATGGATGTGTGCACTCGATTGTGTGTGTGAACCATGTATATATTTTCTGTTGTCAATGTTGTCAATTACATATGTTATACTATGCGTTTGAATCATTAAGTATTTTAGACGTCATACTTTTTTTCGTATCTTCACGATGGCTTTTTACCCGTTTAAATTTTAATGCTTCCAACTTTCAAAGCGCTGCACGGCTGGGAAGAGATGCGCACTTTTATCACTGTTGTTCATGTAGACGTAATCATGGATTCATGCAAACGTCATACCTGCTGTATTTTATTTTGTTTGTTTGTATAGTCGCGTGCGGTCGCGCAGTCTTTTTGGTCAGTTCCGATTACCTCCCATTGATGCGAAAACCTATATGACTGTTTTTTGTTATTTTTCTCTCTGTTAATTCACCAGTGGCTATGTAACATGTGTTATACCTTATAGGTTCCAGCGACTAAATATTTTCCCCCGGTGCAACCATAGACATGTACGTCATCATGATCTCCCCTTAATTTGACCGTTATTTTGGCTGTCTTAGTGAAATGGTAAGATATATCTCTATGTTTTTTACATGTAAGTGTTCGGAAAAAAATACAGTTATAGCAGTTATGTACAAAAATAAGCAGCATATGCTCTTTTCGCCAAAGTAAAGTCCTTTTTTCTTCTGGTTTCTTATATGTGTCACAGCACACCGCAAGCTTTTAGGCGAATAGCAAGTGAGTGGTATATATATATCATCAATTTTATAGTAGGTAACGGTGTAAATTACTTGCCATGTTCATGTCCATTGTACGTTTTCCATATTCCATATGTGTCATTTAATTGTGTGTTGCTTGATGCCGTGTGTGTACATGACTTTAAATAAGCATGGATGGATGTGTGCACTCGATTGTGTGTGTGAACCATGTATATATTTTCTGTTGTCAATGTTGTCAATTACATATGTTATACTATGCGTTTGAATCATTAAGTATTTTAGACGTCATACTTTTTTTCGTATCTTCACGATGGCTTTTTACCCGTTTAAATTTTAATGCTTCCAACTTTCAAAGCGCTGCACGGCTGGGAAGAGATGCGCACTTTTATCACTGTTGTTCATGTAGACGTAATCATGGATTCATGCAAACGTCATACCTGCTGTATTTTATTTTGTTTGTTTGTATAGTCGCGTGCGGTCGCGCAGTCTTTTTGGTCAGTTCCGATTACCTCCCATTGATGCGAAAACCTATATGACTGTTTTTTGTTATTTTTCTCTCTGTTAATTCACCAGTGGCTATGTAACATGTGTTACAGAATTGCACCGGTGTAAGGGTTAACATTTTATTTTTCACCAAGAGAATATAATTCATTATATGCGGGATAATGTGCGGGGGGGGGGGGGGGGGGGGAGGGGTGCAAACAACATTTTCACAAGCACATAACCAACAAAATGACATCGCATGCGCAGCACACAAAGTGCGTAGCACGGGTACCACTAGTATATATATATATATATATATCCCATGACCTCCCTTCTTTGTCTCTGTTACTTCAGTATGGGTATATATGTTGTATTTTTATAGCTCAATAAATACATCATGGACTCAAAAAAATATATGATAGTGCAGATTCCGATTTGGGCGAAGAACTACTTTGCTCCCGACCTTTGACCTCGCGCCGAACAATGTGACACATTTGTATGAAGTTCCAAAATCGTATTGCACGGCTCAGAAAACCATATCAGTTGCACGCAAAAATGAATCTCAGAACTGATCTGATGTATGAGATGCAATAAGCAAACGTTTCTTTCATTATGAAAGCAATGCAGGTGGGAAAAAACAAACATTCAACTTACAAGATAACCAGATGCTAGCGAACCAAAACAAAAACACGAGTACCCTCCCCTTGCTTCGTTAGCAGACGACTTTCGAGAATCTGTCAGACCGTCCTTACCTGGCACGGTTGGGCTTCGCTATCATCAGCTGTTTCACGTGTTTTGCGAGCAAGTCTACTCTTTTGCCTGGCTCTGCAGTAAGTCCACATTGGCGATGAAGGTATCTAAGAACTTAACATGTGTGTATTTTTCCGTAATCCAGTCATATTCTTTCAAAATGCAATCAAGCGGCGGTGACAGACTTGGGTCCTGTTTTCCTCGCACCCATACCAGTTTAGGTTCATGCAAACACACTCGCAAAACATGTAGATACATTTCAAATAGGGAGCAAATGGTTAAATCTACATATGTGTTCCCTAAAATTTGCTTCTCTGTCAATAAGACTAATTGTATAATAATGCGTTCGAAAAAAACAACGTGGAATCGATTCTGAATCGAGTCGAGTAAGCCAAATGGGGGCCAAACCGGTTTCCCCGTTCCGCCGACCTGAAACGCAAAAGAATTGTGCGCTTCAACTAAATGGATTTCTATACGACTTCATTACTTTCTTGCAACTTATGAACCTTTACTTAAAGCTTTTAAACGGTCTGAAAGTAGTGTTACCGCGTACTTATAGATGCACTCATTCGTTTTATTTTTTCAGCGACGGTCACTTAGTTTAAGGTTGCAAAAAGGCCAAGTCTCGCTGAAAACACTGTTTCACACTCCACAGATCGCAACAGTGCCGCTAGTAGTCTACACTTTGTGTTTGATGGTAGAATGGGATATACAGATTACAACACTCGTGGTTTTTTATATGGCTTGTATTTCAGTCAAGACCCAGCGGGAATATCAATCGAGAGCCACTCGCCAAAGGCTCGTGTCTCCCGATGATATTCATCCGCTGGGTCTTGACTGAAATACAAGCCATATAAAAAACCACTCGTGTTGTAACCTATACATATACAGGGTGGGCCATAAAAAGTGTCCACATTTAATTTCTTAATATTTTTCCTGTAAAGTGATACTGATGACAATGTTCAATTAGTTGAGGTTTTGAGTCTTCAGGAGTCCACTTTCACAATACAAAACAGTCAAAGCATAAAATAATAATAATGGGGATACTTATATGGCGCAAATCCTAAAGAGATAAGCGCCTCACAAAAAACATACATAAATAAATTATTATGTACACAGTTTCAAGTCGAAATAAACTAATACAATTTACACAGATTTCAACACACATGCATGAAACATAATTAATCAGCAAGCGGTTTGCTTCGCCCAGCTGTCAGGAGTCAGGACTTCCGGTCGTCATCATTATCTATTTAGTTTTCACAGATACCCATTCGTCGAAGCAGATTAAGACCATGGCAACATGCCAGAAAGAAACTGATTAGGCAAGCAAATTGTTTGTCCTCAAGGTGTATGGTGGCAAAGAAATACATGTAATAATAATAATAATAACTGGACATTTTTAAGTGCCTAACCTATGGCTCTAGGCCCTTTGCAAAAGATCATCATCATCATGATCCATCATCATCGTCGTCGTCGTCGTCATCATCATCATCATCAATCATCACACACACACACACACACACACACACACACACACACACACACACACACACACACACACACACACACACACCACGACCCTCGTTTCGATTCCCCCTCTATGTTAAAACATTTAGTCAAAACTTGACTAAATGTAAAAACGGTCCTGTAAATATGACGTTAAATGAACGGTGTCAGAAAAAGAGAGATAAAAGAAATCCTCAAATTGCTGAGGATACAGGCACCCCATGAAAGCAGCCACGAACACTCGGATGAGAGAGAGAGAGAGAGAGAGACACACACACACACACACACACACACACATAGACAGAGACATGGAAAGACAGAGGCGGAGAGACTGACTCAGAGTGAGACAAAGACATACATACAGAGAGAAAGACAGAGAAAGAGCCGAGAGACACAGACAGACAGACAGACAGACAGATAGACAGAGAGTGACTCGAGACGGAGAAACAGATAAATGAACACCGGGTGAGAGAAAATGACGAGAGAGAGAGAGAGAGAGAGAGAGAGAGAGAGAGAGAGAGGGAGGTAGTCAGGTCGTCATTTCCCGATTTTGACCTTAACCCCTCAAAAAATACCTCGGAGAATGTTTTGACTGTTTTGAACTCTGTGATGTCTGTAGATTACAGATCCGACGGATGACACTCTGTCATCTTTGGGCATTTTGATGTATTCAAGATGGCAGACTGCAAAATAGTCGAAACTGCATGCTATAAACTAGCAGAACTGTATTTTTTTATGTTTTCCGGGAGATAAAACGGGAGTTAATATGCATAACAACAGTTACATGATTAGCAGACACTATAACCCGAATGGCTGGTCTGTTGAGGGACCGTTAAAACTGGTTAACGGAGCAGGATGATATAGTTAGTTTTAGCAATATATTTTTTCAGTTACAGCTAATGGTTTAAGCTTATAATATGTGTTGTGGGCTTTGATTACTGTTGCACTTTGCTTGACCTTCATCGCATTTCAAGGTCATATGAATGTCAAATGTTCATTCAAATGATAAAGGATTATACTATTTTTGAAGATAAAATGACGAAATGTCTTCTTAAAACTTGCCATGAATAAAAACGTTCACCAACACTGAAGGTCACACGTTTTCAAGGTCAAACAATTTCAAGGTCATATATTTTAATGTCTGCAAAACCATCACTTAGCACGTGCATCACTACAAAGATCACTGTCAAGAAGACGAAGCTGAGATTGTATGGCAATGTAACAAGAACAGGCGGGCTCTCCAAGACCATCTTACAGGGTATGGTGCGCGGAAAGAGAAGATAGAGAAGACAAATGAACAGAGGGACAGATATCATTACAGAGTGGATTGGGAAATGTTTTGCAACTTCCCAAAAATTGCTCACAGCCGCCAGAGGTGGAGACAGCTTATGAAGCGCTCGTCGTTGAAGTGACCCTACCATCTGGTGGGTTCCAGAATCAATGAGTGACTTGGTCGGTGAGCAAGCAGATAACAACTTAATCCTGGAAAAGTGGCTGTAATACCCAGAATAACTTAAAGTTATCTTGTGCTCTTTTTAAAAAAAAGATCTAGTCAGGTGAGGAATGTATACATCAGATGAAAGGCCTTGTAAGGTGTCACAGCGCCAAGCGATTGACACCATATACACAGTGTTGTGTCAGTTAGTGACGCCCCGAGGAGGTGTATTAGGCGTCATGTCAAGAGGCTAAACCTGATGTACCATGTCTCATATACAAACGACCTCTATCTCATAACGTAAAGGTCATGGCGACGAACCAGGGATACTGGTTAGTATGCACTTTACCTCGCCGATGACCACACAGGATGATGTGTAGTTTACCACTCCAGATGACCAGGCGGGATGACCACGCTGGTTTACCACACAAGATGACATGGTCATGCAGTGAGTTTCCAGTTTGAGGGCAGCCACCATCGATCCTTTTTTCAATTGCCGAAATGGTAGCGGATGACTATGCCTGATGACCAATAAATGACCACGCCCGATGATTACGTAGGATGTCATGTAGATTACCAGTACGGGTGACCGGTGAGAATTGCCAGTGCGGATGACCAGTGTGGATGACCTGTGCAGATGACCATGAAGGATGACCAGTGCAGATGACCAGTGCGGATTACCGGTGCGGATGTCCAGTGCAGATGATCATGAAACATGACCAGTGCGGATGACGAGTGCGGATGATTAGTGCGGATGACCAGTGCAGATTATCATGGACGATGACTAGTGCAGATGACCAGTACAGATGATCATGAAGGATGACCTGTGCGGATGACCAGTGCAGATGATCATGAAGGATGAATAGTGCGGATGACCGATGCAGATGATCACAAAAGGATGACCAGTTCAGATGACCGCAAATGATGACCAGTGTGGATGACCGATCCAGATGACCAGTGCTGGTGACCGGTGAAGGTGACTGTTGCACATACCCAGTGCGGATGACTACGATGGATGACCAGTGCGGATTTGTGCAATTTCCAAGGAGTAGACATCGACATAAGATGGCACACGCACATTGACCGACTGCGCAACTACAGCATGCTGTTGCACATGGTAAATTTCTCCACAGCCACACTTCAAAATTAGCATGACTTCAGTTGGTGTAGGTTCTACTCCAGGCGGTTTTCTGCCCATCCTACAACCACCCAGAGTCAACCGGATCAAGATTTGGAAGATCCCCGTAGAATTGCAATACAGCCCTTTTCAGATGGACGTTCAGCAATGGGCTGATGTGGGCGGTAGGTTTTGATTTATGTGGACTGGTGCTTGGAGGTTCTAGCTAGCCAGGTTTCATATCTCTCACGTGATATGTTGTTTGAGATTTTGCACCTGTAGCACTCGCTTACAAACTGCGACATTTGCTGAAAGACTTCACCGATTTTCACGCATGGATCTTCTGCAGAGAAATTAAGCACTCCTACGAACACATATTCGCATTGATTTAAGAACGCAGGCTCAACCTCAAACTAAATAATATTCATGTAATATTTTATATATCTAGTATCTTCACAACATGATCATACTTTGAACCGAGTTTTAAGTCAGAGAAGTAAAAACAAAGTTAATTCTGATGCATTTTCATAGAGCTAGCGAGCAAAAGTGCAAACATCGGATTTTTGCGTCCGACCATTATTTAGTTTGAGGTTCATCCTACGTTCTTAAATCAATGCGAACATGGTCGGACGCTGAACCACGATGCTTTCACTTTCGCTCGATAGCTCGTCGCAAAATACATTATAACTCCGTTATTTTTAATTTCTTTGCCTTAAAACTTGGTATAAAGTCAGATAATGTTGTGAAGATACTATATATATAAAAATATTACATGTACATGCTTTAGTTTGAGGTCGCGCAAGGTAGTGCAAGGTCGCGTGTGGTCGCGTGCGGTCGCGTAGTAATTAGTCAGACCGAGATGACCTTTGGGGTTCCCCTGGCTATGTTTAAGGCCCGTCCAGACACTTCCGGCCGACCCTGTCCACATTTGACTTATGCTCAAAACGGCCCACGTGGGAGCGCCGCAGCGTGCTATGATCGCGAAGCGTTATTTGCAGAAGAATAGCGCGTGTTCTAATTTCTATGACACAGACATAGAACGACGGAAATTTGACCAATCAGAGCAAACCAGAGCGATGACGTCAGCCGCTCGCGGCGCAGCAGTCGAATGCAACTGAACCTTCTTGTCAGGTGACCCGCGCCACCGATATCGCGTTGTGAAAAGAATCGTCGATGTGTGGCCACTCGGCAAATCCCGTGCGACGCACAAAACGACCTGCGGCGCATAGAGCGTAAAACGGCGGCCAAGTCTGGACAGGGCTTTAGTGACTGGAAATTCCAAAGGAATGTGTCGGAGGTTTTCCGGGGGACCATCTTGTATTGTATTACTTTGTTTAGTTCTTTGTGTGTGTTTTAGCTTATAATAGCACCGGTTTAATGGTTGCATTAAACAAAGAGAGATTTCTGAAGTAGCCTATGTGGGCTTTGTGTCATGCGTCTCTGAACAATAAACAGCGAGAAAATAGCCTTTTCTGCCGATAGACATGATGTCTGCAGCTAGGCTCTTGGCAGAGGTCACAATACATGATAGCTCACAAATCCCTTTGCGAAAGGTCCACGCTGCTGACAGGCGATTAGTCTTCTAAAAACTGGTAATGTAATGAAAAAAGCAAAGTAGTGACTTTATCATTTCGCCTTGGTTGCAAAACATAATGAGTCCCCTTCGTATTTACAAAACACTCATAAGATATTGCAAACGCTCGTACAGATTGCATATCTGTAAAACAAATAATAGCGAAAATATGAAGAAGATTAATCACATTATCTTAATCACAAAGATGTGCGTGAGCATTTTTAAAACAACCGATTCACGATTAACCGCAGGACTCTGAGACGCTAGAACCCAGTCCTCTACGGAAGAAGAACCCTGGATATTATTTGTGAAAATCATTTTGTATTAAGACTACCACCCCCCCCCCCCACCCCGCCACCAAAGGGTTAGTAACCAGTGTGGTTACGCAGGGCGCACAGAAAGACCATAGCAAAGCGAGCGCTTGGATCGCCACTCGCGCAGCCCTCGCCCGCGCGTAGCGTCAGTGAAAACGCTGCGAGCGAACCTTGCATTCATGACTGTGTGTTTTCTATCTGGGTCATTATTCCATGAAGGCCCACTCAGGCATGAGACCAAGGGTAGGGCGGAAGGTGGCGAGAGAAGTGAATTGACGGGTAATGTTTACAGTGCCGTGTGCCGGGCTATGAGCAGAGCCCGCTAATGTTTAGCTCAGGCACAGTCGCGGCAGACGCGCCTTAGTTCTATGCAGGAAAATGCAGCGCACTATCCTAGCCATCTGGCCAACTGTCGTCCTCATCTCTAAGGCAGACTGATACCAAGAGGTGTAAGTTACACCCGCCTTCAGGCTCAGGCATTGGCAAACGCTCGACTCAAGACTATACTCACATTCCTGATGCTCTCTCTCTCTCTTTCTCTCTCTCTCTCTCTCTCTCTCTCTCTCTCTCTCTCTCTCTCTCTCTCTCTCTCTCTCTCTCTCTCTCTCTCTCTCTCTCTCAGATACCATGTTTGTTATCACGTATTCATTGATTGATTATTATTGATTGATTATAAAAATAAAAATAAATAAAACAAATATTTAAAAAAAAACACGAGAACTGGTGTTGGGTTTACGCATGTTAAATAGCCATTCAAACGAACTGTGTCATTTAATGCTGTTAAATGCTTTTGTAAGTGTGTTCCATAGGTTAGAACTGCTTATTTCGAATTCGTGAAAGATTCCATCGTTCTGTAAACCTCATGTGAGGCTGAGTGAGGCTTTAAGGTGTGAAGAATAAGTTCAGAGAAACAAACGGAAAAGAGCGAGCAGTCCTATTTTCTGACCTATAATTTCAAACCCTCGTACGTTCTCAACTGAGTCTGCCACAATGACCAATCATTCCACTGTTTGAAAGCAAAATAAACACGGTATTTGATGTTTAATGTTATTCATGGTTATTTTCTTAGTAACGAAAATGGCGCCTTGAAGTTGAAAAGAAAAAAACTTAGGGTATACTATTTTCCGCTGTGGAATAATAAATGAATTAAAATAAAGAATATGAACAAATTGAAAAAAATGCAAATAACCAGATCCAAACGAATGCAAAATGTCTGTAAAATCGCGACAGACAGGAAAGGAGGCGATACACAATTTGTACTTACCCTCTCAATGTAGAAATACACGATTGTTCGGCAGCAGTTCTAAAAGAACGAGGCTTTGGCGGCACCGCTGTTTTATAGCGCCTGATTTTGCGGTTAAAGGGATAGAAGGACATTTTTAAACTATATTTCTCTGTATGTCCTACCTCTACTGGTTTATGGACGGAAAGCATTCACTCACACAACGGATTGGTATGTGTTTTAAAATGTTCCTTTTAATTTATTCTCCTTGACAATAGTTCTAACGCTTGTGTTGAAATGCACCTTCTTGTTCGCGAAGACTATCATATTGATGACTTTAGATATGTCTAGGATTTTAAGTGAGATAAGAGCATCTTTCACTTGGCAACACACTCAAAATCTCGAGCCTCACCGTGTGTTTTTTATGTCGAGTAGGAACCAGATTGACAGCTGAACTTAGCAACAAAACTTATTGCACCTATTTTCGTACTCCAGCTAAAACATTTATTCCCGTGTCATTTCATTCAAACTCTTTATTCCATTAAAGGCACTCTACTTTGATATCTATAAGCACACTTTTCGGATTACGGATGATGGACATTTAGAGTGACAGACACACAATCATATCATATCAGTCATGGGTGTTCACAATAGTCACTTTATATACACAACAAAGGTAACAACTTTCAATGATCGGAAGTCATCGTGAAGTTATTTAAAAACTGAGAAATTAGTTCAGTGAACAGTGGACATGTTTCCTAGGGAGACAGAGTCCATTCATGGTCCTCGATACATATCGCAGTCACACTGCGATATGAAACAATATGATGAAGAAATAGTTCACAATACCAATCGGTTGCTGCCGCTTATCTAGTTATGACTGTGTATTTAACCTAAGCTTGATCCTGCAAGGCAACTAATAAATAAACACACAAACGGAAACAAATAATAAAAATATTCTAAACAAGATGGCGTCATTTGTATGTGCGTTAAAATGGAAGTGGGGTTGATCTCGTTAAACCAGCGGTTGGCTTAGGAACTGGCATGAATGCCAGCATGACCGTACCTGCAAACAAAATAGAACCGAGTCTTTCGATTCAGCGTTTCTCGAAAATTTAGAAATACCCGACCAATAAATAATAAAGAAGCAACTAACTGTGCAGTTTCCGAAAAAAGAAACGCTCCACCACTCACGCGTGCCGTCGGAGTTTGTTTGTTCGTTCATGTGCTGAAACTCCCACGGCTTTTACGTGTATGACCGTGTTTACCCCGCCATTTAGGCAGCCATACGCCGCTATTGGTATTTGGTGCTGGGCATTTTCGTGTTTCTATAACCCACCGGACTCTGACATGGATTACAGGATCTTTTTCGTGCGCACTTGGTCTTGTGCTTGCGTGTACACACGGGGGTGTTCGGACACCGAGGAGAGTCTGCACACAAAGTTGACTCTGAGAAATAAATCTCTCGCCGAACGTGGGGACGAACTCACGCTGACAGCGGCCAACTGGATACAAATCCAGCGCGCTACCGACTGTGCTACATCCCCGCCCGCCGTCGGAGTTGATTTTTGCTTATCAAAAAAACAAGAAAGGCTTGTTATTGGAACTTTTAATTCATGGGTTATTTTAGAGTCATGGTCCAAAAGTATGGACCGTTCCACCCGTGTGTCACTACAGTGGCACGTAAAAGACCTCGGTCATTCTGTCATAGGGGCAGGAGGCTGGTTACACCTAAACACGCATTCTTGTTGCTGCTAGCTAATGATGATAGCTTTTTGCAGATTGGTGTTCTTTATGTTACAGAAGAAACAACCCCTTATCACTCAGGTTCAGTGATATTTAATCAGTAAAACGGGTTTTAATGTATTTGCTGGATTTTATGCGTGGTTATAATTTTTACCTGTGCATACCATAACCGTTATTAATTCTAACCACTATTGTAAGGATATGTGCCCTTGGACAATCAAAGATGTGTTCTTGTTACACCCTGGTATATTACGTAATAGGCTTCACTTTATCTAACTGTATCTTTCTTTAGACATGTGTTCGATCTCGATGAGTACTATATTAAACCAAAGCCTCTCATATACCTGATTCCCCCATCACCTTTTGGGTAAGGGCAGATTGCCAAACCAGTAAACCATTTGAGTCTCTCTCTCTCTCTCTCTCTCTCTCTCTCTCTCTCTCTCTCTCTCTCTCTCTCTCTCTCTCTCTCTCTCTCTCTCTCTCTCTCTCTCTCTCTCTCTCTCTCTCTTGTCCGATGAAAAAGTTAGATGCAATACCAAAGTTTGACCTTCGTCGAAGATTGGATATGACGTCATCAAAGACATTTATCAAAACAAAAACATATCTGGGGATATCATACCCAGGAACTCTCATGTAAAATTTCATAAAGATCGGTCCAGTAGTTTACTCTGAATTGCTCTAAACACACACACGCACAGACACACACACACACACACACACACACACACACACACACATATACACACACACACACACACACACACACACACACACACACATACGCCACGACCCTCGTCTCGATTCCCCCCCTCTATGTTAAAACATTTAGTCAAAATTTAACCACGTAAAATAATGTCAAAAGGCAGACAACGGAGTACTGAATAGCCTGTGAGTATACGTTTTGCACAGAAAGAGACTGAGGATTAACATTTGTTGCACTTAGGAAGCAATTGTAGCATAGGTTTAGAATGTCTATCTGTCAAGACATAGCAGGAATAGTTACACACAAATCATTTGCAATACTGTTTGGTTTATGTGCAATAAGGTGAGCCGGGGCACTGATATAATTGTAGCGAGCGATCCAATCAAGCACTCGTGCTAAAACCTGTGCTTACCGAGTGCGCGTGAACTAGACTAAAAGGTCATCGGTTTTCAAAGCCACTCAGTGAAACACTACCTTTCTGAAAATGATATTCTCTAGATTATTGACGTGCAGAAACATGTTTGGCTAGCGCGGCATTAGGTGAATCCCACAGGCCAACTTCGTGCCCGTGTACTTGACTAGCATAGGCCTCCATGTGTCGGCGGTTTCTCAAAAATCACATTATAATCAATACCTTTCTAAACTGACAGAATGGTGTCGAGGACTAAATGAAAAGCCTTTCATATAATACAGATTTATGAGAAACCAACATAATATTGATTTTGGCTTTACATTCGCAGACATGCCAGAGCTTGTTGAAAGAGTACAACATATAGTGAACTAGTAAGCAAAGTAACATGAGCATGCTTGAATAACCGGATGTTAAAGTAAACAAATACCAACCAACCGACTCTGCATCTTCAACAGAAGTTCCGTGTCACACACACACACACACACACACACACACATGAACACACACACATGAACACACACTCACATACACCGATACATGCAAACACACATACATGCAAACACACACACACACACATACACACATGCACACACACACACACACACACATAAAGACACACACACATTCACACACACGCACACACACACACACACACACACACACACACACACACACACACACACACACACACACACACACAATTGTAAATTTGCTGCTAATACCTTTTCATGTTTGAGGGGCCGCCCGGAGCGGTCGGGTCGAGGACGACCCCTCTATTCACGCCGTATAAATAGTTAAATCGTGTTTTGGGAGCACAACACAAAAGTTACGGGACTAGCTCGTGGGCAAAAACTTGAGGTGGGTGGCTGTATATTTGTTGCTCAGAGAGACGCCAAACTTCTTGCTCTTAACTTTTGGTAGATGAAGAATGTTCAGTGTGTATTTTTCTTTGAATCCACGATACTACATTATTTTGCTTTTAAAATGTGATTTTAACCGTTGCTTCAGCTTCATCAACTCTCTCAGGTACTTACTTTTTGTGGAATATTGGGACGTTTGACCTTTGCACGCGGCCCACGTATGCAGTTTGCACATACTGTAATGTTATTAGTAAGCTACAATATATCAAGGATTATGTGGTTCGGTCGTTTTCTTGTGTCTTACACAATTCAGGTTTTATGACGTTTTGTAGTATGATACCCACACATGAGTAGGTTACAGAGCGCACAACAACTGCAGGAAAGGCTTGTTACGACACGCACTTCACTCATGTTACAGAACGCACTCCCACAGAAAACCATTTTGTCAAAATAAGATCAGAACTAACCACTTTTACACGCCCAAAACGTGAGTAGATAAGTGTAAAAAGCTGACACTGAGACCGTGCATGTTGAAAATACCAAGGTGTGTGTTGAAAGTTTCATGTTACCAGCACATTGCTATGGTGTCTCTTCAAAAAGAGATACAAAGACCAGCTATAAAAATATCAAATAAAGCATTGCTCCACAGTGTGCAGGCGTAGACCTCTGACACTTCTTTTTACAGGTGCACATCTGCGGCTCATAGGTATGTGCAGTGTGCATGCACACTATCTTGTGACATTTTTTTCTTTTTTTTAGATAAATGTCTTTGATGACGTCATATCCGGCTTTTTGTAAAAGTTGAGGCGGCACTGTCACACCCTCATTTTTCAATCAAATTGATTGACATTTTGGCCAAGCAATCTTCGACGAAGGCCGGACTTCAGTATTGCATTTCAGTTTGGTGGCCTAAAAATTAATTAATGACTTTGGTCATTAAAAATCTGAACATTGTAAACAAAATAATTTTTTTATAAAACGATCCAAATTTACGTTCATCTTATTCTTCATCATTTTCTGATTCCAAAAACATATAAATATGTTAATTTGGATTTGAAAACAAGCTCTGAAAATTAAAAATATCAAAATTATGATCAAAATTAAATTTCCGAAATCGATTCAAAAACTATTTCATCTTATTCCTTGTCGTTTCCTGATTCCAAAAACATATAGATATGATATGTTTGGATTAAAAACACGCTCAGAAAGTTAATACGAAGAGAGGCACAGTAAAGCGTGCTATGAAGCACAGCGCAACCGCTACCGCGCCAAACAGGCTCGTCACTTTCACTGCCTTTAGTACTAGCGGCGGACTACGTTCAGTTTCATTCTGTGAGTTCCACAGCTTGACTAAATGTAGTAATTTTGCCTTACGCGACTTGTTGGTGTGTGGGTGCTGCTGCAACCACTTTTTGTGTTGCTTGGCCTTGATGATGGTCTTGGCTTCTTTCAAGGTGGTTGATCTGTCATTCTGGTCGTTCGTAGTGCCCTCCTTTACCAGAGTATCTGCGGCTTCGTTGATTAGTATGTTGCAGTGAGAGGGGACCCATTGCAGCACGACTGTGTGGGCTCTGCACAGGGAGGTCAAGGCGGATGACAGGTCATTCAGTTCTTTGTCTCTGGCAGTGTCTAAGGCCTGCAGGACTGACTTTGCGTCGCTGAAGAACACAGCGTTGTTGGAGGAGAGTGGACTGTGCTCAATGTGGGCTGCACCTGTCTGGAGCGCTACTGCTTCAGCCTTGAAGTTGGTGGAGTAGAGGCCGGTAGCAAGGGAGATGTGTTCTTCTCGACCTCCTGGGTACTTTATGTAGATTCCGGCACCACTACTTCTGACAGCCTGGTCGGCAGATCCGTCAGTGTATAACTTAGTGTTATTTCAAAATACTGAAATGGTTACAAATTGTCAGTACTCGCCTGTGACCTTGTGTGACGGTCAAGGTAAATGAGTGTTGATAAACATATTAATTTCACCGTTGGCTATAAGTATGCGAAATATGACAGCTCTGCCTGCTTTCATCTCTTTAATGCGTTGATATCTATGAGTGTGGGAAATGCAAAATGACGAGCGCGCAATGGTAGGGGTGAAAAACTGCCAGTAGTTTCATTATTTGGCGGGGACTTGATGTTGACATGTTTACGATAGCTTCAGAAATGAGTGGGCTGCAACATTTCACGCTTTAAGGAACTTCGAATAATTAAGAGGCAATATTTTACTTCTTGAAATAAACTAATACCAATAGCGTTACACACAATGAATCTAAAAAGACTCTATAAAACATTGAAAACTTCTTTGTACTGTTCTTTTCTTTCCGCTTTTCATTCTAAAAATTTATATCTTCTATTTGCCTGATTTTAATCAGGATTGACAAAACTCTTAGTATGGATTTTTAATCTTGTTCTGCTTGTGATTGTTCAAAATATTGATATGGTTCCAAAGTTTTGGAACTCGCCTTTGACGTTGATAAAGGTAAATAGTCATTGAATATTGATATTTGTCTGCTTTCATCCCTAAAATTTGTTGATGTCTTTGAATGTTGAAAATTCAAAATGATGGGCAAAACATTTCGGGGGTAGGGATAGGAAAATGTTGACGGGACAGAATACGACCCGGGGAGACCGGTACGACTGGGGGACCGTGTGCACGAAGTCCGGAAGAGCAAGGGCTTTGACCACAACTTCTGTCTCGCTCCCAGTGACGGCAAGGTCCGCCTCGCAGCCAGGTGAGTGTGGCTGGCCGTTCAGGGAATGGTTTAAACATTGTGTATCTATTCCCCACAGCTTGTGGTGATGCTTATGTTTGTCGACAGACTGGAGCATCCCCCGTCGGGTCGCTTCATGGAGTGTCGCACCACAGAGCCAGGCCTTCAGTTCTACACGGGAGGTAACCTGCAGGGACAGCGGGGGAAGGGAGGGGCGAGTTATGGGCCCTTCAGCGCTCTGGTTATGGAAGCACAGCACTACCCCGATAGAGTAAACCATGTGAGTGTGTGTGTGTGTGGGGGGGGGGGACAAGGGAGGGGCCAGTTATGGGCCTTTCAATGGTCTGTCTGGATTCTCAGCACTGTTTAGGATTCTCAGACTGTGTAAATCATGTGCGTGTGTGTTTGTTGACTCTTACAGAAAGAGAGAGAGACTAGAGAGAGAGAGAGAGACACTGAGAGAGAGAGAGAGAGAGAGAGAGAGAGAGAGAGAGAGAGAGAGAGAGAGAGAGAGAGAGTATGCAGTAGAAAAATGTGTACACACTGATGTTCCTTTCAATTCTATCCTTGTTTCCATGAATGCTTTACATCTGTTAGCTTGTAGTTAGTATCAGCCTGGTGATATAATTATGTATTTTCTCTGAAAGTTTTGAGTTATTCGAGTCACCGTGGCTGCGAATCACATGATAAGCGGCTTCAGCAAACTTTATGCGAGCCGGTGAGAAGGTGTGAAGTGTGTCAATATTATTTGTAGAAAAACATTGCATAACATTGTCAACTGGTTGTTTTTTTCAGCCATCGTTCCCCAGCACCATTGTGAGACCGGGAGAAACATACCGTCAGACGACTGTTTACACGTTTGGTGTGGCCTGATTCTGTCTGTCTGGCCAGATGAGGGCCCCAAAGGGTTTAAAATCGTGATCGTGATTGGCGTTGTTTGACCTTTCTGTGACCGTGATTGCCAACATTTCCATTTCTGTGATCGTGATGGGACTTTGCCCGTGATCCGTGATGACAAAAAAATCAAGTCTCGTGATCGTGATCGTGATTTGTTTTTGTGATCGTGATGGGCATTATTTATTGCAAAGCATTTTATTTTCAACGTACATTTTTCACAGCTCTATCACTCAATGATCCTCTATTCGTCAAGGAGCCAATCCCGATTGAAGGGAAGCAACAACACATTCAAAAATATGATTTTGACAGCGATTGCTTCCCTGTAAGAGAACCAATCACACAAAAAAGAGATCGAATCAGAAGGCGAATTAAAAAAGTCTACCAAACTTCATCCAATGGAAGGGCTTCGTGCTAAAGTTTTGAGTGCATTCAGTAAAATTGGAATTCGAAGATCAAAAATGGCGTGCAGCGGTACTGTCATCGAACTTCTGTTATATTTTGTGGATTCAAGCCAGACCAAAGCAGGCGGCGAGAATGCCTTCCTTGGTGGAAAGGTCAGGCTACGGGTCCGTCTTTCGGAAGACGAAATCTCAAGGTATGTTGATCTATCAGGGCCGGACTAGGTAAGTACTAGGGGGAGGGGTTACAGATGCGAGTCCAGGGGGCAAAGCCCCTTGGTGGGGTTGCCCCCTTAAAGCTGAACGGTTTTTGATGTTTCTGGAGGGAAAGGAAGCCTCTCCTTGAACGAAAAAGGTAAATTCAACGCATTAATCAATACACTTTCAGGACTCTTCCCCAGACTTTAATGCTCATGTCAGCTGTTTCCATGCACAAATGTATGTATCTTTCGCTTGATATGCAAGTGTCTAAACAGAAAGAAAAAACACTAAAAACCAAACACAAAAATTCATTCAGTGAGAGTGAATGTACACACATCCTAAAAAACACAAAATGAATAGTCATTCTGTCAGTCATTGACACTGATCCAAGATATTGATGTGACGAAGAAAGGGGTAAGTTTATTTTAGAAAGCTAAAATCTTTCAGAGGGAAATGGTGTTATCAAACACTGGTCGTTTCACATGCTCCCTGTAAATCACTGAAAGCAGACCTCTTCAACTTCAGAAGACCCTCCCTCGTCTTCTTTTTGAGGAGCTATCCAGAGATACTCCAGTGCCGAGAGTATGAAATAAATAAATATATAGCTGTCTGTCAGCGTTCTCTAGAATGAAAATGTCTCTACAAGGTGCAGAACTGTGCACATAATAAAAACAAAACCCACACACACAACATATATGTTCAAACACTGATCCAAATGTTGGGGGTGGGCGTTTACTAGGTACTAACGGCGCTTACAAGGTAGATTACAGTACATTAAAAAAGCAAAAAACAATATACATTATTTGTATTTTTGAACAAATTATGACATTTTACACAGATTGAGACAGTCAGTGTTCCTCAAGGTGAACAAGGACTGTCAAGGTGTGTGTAAAATGTCATATTTTGGTCAAAAATACAAATAACATTTATGTATCGATTGGTTCTGGTTAGAATTCCTTTTAATTGTTTTTTTAATGTACAAACATGCACTATTTTGTAGTCTCAGCTGGCCGTCTAATATGGAATGTGACAGAGCATGTGTAAACCAACCCACACAGAAACGCACTTTGTTTAACACCACAATGTACTCCAATGCAGGCAACAAGGAAGAAAGTCAGTGTACTGGCCAGTTGGATCTATAATGTCATTCCTATGACCCATACACAGCAACTGCACATGGCAACTCTTACACCTTCACCCGAATAGCCAATATCTTTCCTCAATATAACTCTGAATGATGCGTATCGTTTGGCTTTATTGATCTTTCCCTCTTCTTCTTCCAGGACCAGGGCATCTTCAATCTCTTCTTTGTGTGTGGGCCAGTAGGAGCCTGCTGTCATCAAGCACCAGTGCCTTGAAGTCCTGGAGCATAAACAGAAAATCACCCATCAGTGAAGACACTTAATTCAAACTTCGAAAAGGGTTGAAAAAATTAACCAAATGCAAGAAAAAGTGTGAAAATAAAGAGTTACAGAAGAGTGTTTGTAATCTATTCATGTACGTAATGGATTGCAAGTGTGAGTAAAAGGTGGTGGTGGGTGGGAGAGGGGGGGATGGGATATACCTGTGGGCATTGGCTTTCCAGATTTTTAGCATTCTGACACACTGACAAGTGTGAAAATGTGACGTCACGTGTTGTAGTGCTCCTGACGAGCAAAAGTGTCACACATCTTTAGCTACTTGGAATGAATGCCCAGTTTACCATTGCATTGTACAGTGAAACCCTAACTTTGCCCCCTTTAAAAAAACACAACATTTGTCTTAAAAGACGCTACTTTCTCAGATTCCTGTTTATAACCTCTATTCTAAGACATTCTGCTTTTCTTTGATTGAGTTTGCTGTATATATATATATATATATATATATCTTAAAAGGGCTCCACTGTATCTCTAAATTTTTTCTCTACAAGAGGTATTGTAGCAGCATCTGTCAAGTGCTCAACCGCAAAAAGGTCAATTTGATATAATTATTCAATACTGATGTTTCAAGCTAAGCAGAACTGCTGTTTGACATGTGGTTGGAAAATGTGCTTCAGGGATTGTCTTGTTTAAAAAAAAATTGAACAGGAAGGCAGACATCTATTTGAACTGCAAAGCAGACACAATTCAAAAACCTACACATCATTATTATGACTTCCTACATAACAGCATGATCATGGAATCTGTTAGCCAATGTGTCAGATCATAACGATCATTATGGAGGCAGAAATGATCCCCTCAATCTGTAAAATATCCTTCTTTACAAACAGCATACAGGTGTAGCTAAAACAGAATTCATATTACAGTGGAACCCCCTTTTACGATCTCCCAAAATCTGATAAAATCAGGTATTAAAAAGCAGGAAGTCTTAAAATGAAGGTGAATTTGCATAGGTTATGACCAGAAAATGTGAAAAGCAAGGTCTAAATATAGGGTAGATCTTGAATTGTAAAGGTTTTTAAAAGGGGGGGGTTCACGGTACAGCACCCCAATTGTGAGGACTGTTCATTTATTTCCCTTTATGAGACACTAAAAGGTTGTGGGTACTGAAATTTAACTGTACAAAATATCTTGACAAAATCAGGATGCTGTAGCTGAATTTTCATTCTTTTTCAATATTTTTTGAAACCAGGAAATACACACATTCTCTAGAATGAAAAAAAGCACCGGTAATGTAATTTGTGACTGAGACCTAAAAACCTCACCGTTAGTCATTGTTTAGTATACCTTGTAACAAAGTCTTCGACCTCACAAATCTTGCAGAATTTAAAAAAGGTACTTACTCGAATGATTGAGTTTGGAGGAGGCGTGGGGGTTGAGGGGGGAAGCGGTGAGAGAAAGTACTTATAACTATAGTCCTGATTCACCTTCAAATTATTTTTTGGGCCACCCAGACCACTAATTTACACCCCCACTTACACACAATTTTACTTATTTTCTGCACACATTACATTCCTAAAACACACACACATAACAAATACACAACACGCACTGACTTTCTTGACATTGTTCAGTTGGATGAATGTAATTTCTTCATTTTCCGTGATAGCACTCTATTGCTAGTATTGGAATTCACAAAATTACCCTTGGCTCTAACATCATGTCTTTTTCTTTTAACTCCTGCACACAGAGAAAGTATCTGTATTAATATTATAATAATAAACTAGTCCTCACTTACCTTCAAATTGTTATTCGGATCAGCCTTCCCCTTGCCCAGCAAACCAATTTCAGTTTGAGAAGACCAGTCCTTGCCTCTGCATTAGCTCACACCTCTGCTAATTCCTCTCCCTATCCTGCCTCGATGTGCACTTCTTGGCCGCTTGTTGTTTTGAATGTAAAACTTCCATAGCCTGAAAATAAAGACAAATGCTTGAAAAGAATACACTATATATTAATCAATCTCCCTTACAGTTAATGAGTTATTTGTAGCAAACTTCAATCATAATCAGGAAAAGCTCACTTGAGTTTTGACAGCTGGCACACAACGTTCACGCACACAACAGTGTAGTTTGTACTCTTTTTTTCACGTGTATACAAAAATACAATTTATATATGTGATTATATCACAAGCATAATACACACACACACACACACAAACACACACGTAATCACACTCATGCACACAGTGACACACACACACAGTCACATTCATGCACACAGTGACACACACACACAGTGATACAAGTCTCTCTCTCTCACACACACACACACAACAAATGCACAAGACACTGATATCCTCGACACTGTTCAGAGGGATAAGTATAATTTCTTCTCTTTTGGGTTACTATTAATTATGAGAAAAGACATAATTTTCAGAGCTCTCTGTTTGTCTGAAACATAAATGCGCTTTGCTTCGAACTCTCGCACGTTTACTGTTCCCTGTGTTCGATCAGTGACATGAATGGAATTTGAAACAAATGCATAAGCTTATAAGTAAAAGCGCAACTTTAGAGACATATATTTGAAATGATCACCAACAGGCAACACATATGTCCAAGATAATCTGACTGAGTACTGCTTCTAAACAAAGTACGAGCATGATCTTCGTCAGGGCTTTTTGACTCGCATCGATCGATTCATTTGCAGTCCTGCTGAGAGCAACTTGTACACTGATACTGACTTGTCCTATTGAAAGCTTTATTTCCTGTCAGACAGCGTTAACTTAAGCTGGAAAATGACACTTACCTTTTCAGACTACAATGATCGCAGGAACTTCCTGAGGAAGACGCCATTGTTGACACATTTGACAAGGGAAATCACCCAACCATTACGAGAGTGCTCTTTCCTTGGAATCTGTTACGACAATTAATTAGCTATCAAAACTGTTGAATTTGCAAAGTTAAGTTATTCCTCATGGATGGTAGCATTATTTGTAACGTAGAATCTTACGGTGATGCTTTGAAAGCGATCTGAAGGCCTTTTCCCGGCGGATACTATCCCTTTAAGCTTGGATTTATTTTATCGCCTGTAAACTTATCAACAATGGGTTAAATTCAGGAACTATGGCGGGTAGACGTGCCAGTTTGGGTCACTTGATCCTCATGTCAAAGTCGATCAAAGTCATGTTCGTTGGGGATTTTGTTATTATAGACTCTACCATCACACATACATGTACTTTAATTTCAATCCACCCAATACACACAGTTTTTGAGAAAATGGGTTTAAAAGATTTAGGTCTGGAAATGTGAAATTGTGCAAGTATATATTCATGTGTGTGAGTGAGGGTGTGGGAGTTGAATGTGTATGAGTGCAGGGGCGGATTAGGGGGGGGGGAGGTTACAGGGGTTCCGGAACCCCTCCCCCACCCCCCCGGCTGTCAAAAAAATTAACACTAACTTTAAAAGAAATAATGAGTGGCTGCTGACACCAGTTGATCATGTTTAAAATCAAGGATAAGCCATAAATTGTTCATAAAATAGCTAAAACTCTTCAGCTTCTGGGGGGCTAAGCCCCCCAGACCCCCCAACGGGGCCCATGTACCCCACAAGGGGTCTATCCATGGACCCCAGGTTGTGACTCCCTCCCCACCCCCTCTGGCTTAACTGCTCCGCCCCTGGAGTGTATATTCCTGTGAGTGTTTGTATGAGAGAGAGCGAGAGAAAAAACAATGAAAACAACATTCTTGTTACTGATTACAAATCATGAATCGATATGTATTTCTATGTGTGTATGAAAGAGAATTAAAAAAAAATAATAAAAAAGTGCAACAGTTGTCACTTTGTGTTGAATAAACAATAGATCCAGAGGAGCGAATTACTGTGTGGTTGTGTTTACTTTGACACGTGCTTTCTGTACCTGCAACTTTTACCGTGACCGTGATTTGCCACTGGTGTTCGTGATCGTGAAAACAAAAATCAAGGTAACTGTGATCGTGAAAGCTAAAATTTCCCTTCCCGTGATCGTGATGATCCCCCCCCTTTGGGGCCCTCCCAGATGGTCAGTCCACTCCGCTGCAAGAGATTTCACTGATGGACATTGCCTCGATTTTCACAGTCCACTGCTCTGGATTGCAACACTTGTGATCGTTGTTCATGTTACCGTGACTGGAATCTTGCTTTTAATACTGAATCGATGAATAAAGACATGGACACACACACTCTCTTTCACTCTCTCCGTCTCACTCTCACTGACTCACACACTCTCTCTCACTCACACACATACTCTAGGCTCAGTCACCCACTCGCACACACTCCGCGTCTCATTCACTAACACACACACTCTCTCTCTAACTCACTCACACTCTCTCACTCACTAACACACACTCTCTAACACACTCTCTCTCTCGCTCACACACACTGACATTTAATGACAAAAAATGTATCCATGTGTCAAAATACCGGATCAGCTTCGAAATGCGCTTGTGAAGACAACGGTAGTCAAGGAATTGTTCACGTCGTATATTTTCTTTTTGACTGACCGTAATCCTACTGATCATATTCTAGACAGTCATGCGTACTAAATACTGCGAAATCGTATGGCCCGTTCCCAGGTCTGCCTACCGAATTACCGATAACCTGACCCATCCTGACCTCAGGTCAAAATGAGTACAGCTCATTCTATCCCTGACAGGATGCCTTGGTTTTTCTGGTCTGGCGAGGAAATCGATTTTTTACATATTTAGAGCTTTTTGTAATGTGTTATGAATAAGCAGATTCGCGATAGTCGATAATGATTTTTCATGGTGTTGTGTAATTTTTTAAATTACAAAGGAATTGATTTGTAAGACAGTTTCAAGCGAGCTATTTTTCGCGGCTGTATTTACTGTGCAAACAACTCTAAATATGGCAAAAGTGTCACGTGATAATCAACCGTTTGGTTTCGGCGCTCGCTGGAGCAGACGATTTTTTCTGTAACCGCGACAGTGATGCAACCATATAATATTACGGTCTCCTCCCGGCAGCAGTCCCAAAATTTCGACTTGTTTTGACCTTAGTACGATGTCTTTATCATAACTGTGCCCTTTCCCCGTCGCGATATAACCTTCGTGGTTGAAAACGACGTTAAACACCAAATAAAGAAAGAAAGAATCACTGTCGAAGTCGGCCAATCTGCAATCATTTTTGTCTCGCGAACACTGTTCGCGAACAACATATGGGAGATAACTCTGTATTCTTGTTTTGATAGATTCGCGTAGGACTTTAGCGTCCGGTCAGAGGGACTAAAGCGATAGCGTGGAGCGATGATGATCAGAATGGTTCCATCCTTTACATTATGCAAATAGCTTTCAGGGGAACTTTTTCCCGCTCATGACTTGGATTTGCCGAAAAGTGTAGACAAGCAATTCAGAAATGTATTCATAAAAAAGAGTCCGACTCTTGTTACTCAGCGTCCAGGCTGTTGGGATTTGGTATGTGCCCAAGTGGAGGGCCGGGGTATCTTTATCCATGTTTGTTTGTTTGTTTGTTTGTTTGCTTAACGCCCAGCCGACCACGAAGGGCCATATCAGGGCGGTGCTGCTTTGACATATAACGTGCGCCACACACAAGACAGAAGTCGCAGCACAGGCTTCATGTCTCACCCAGTCACATTATTCTGACACCGGACCAACCAGTCCTAACACTAACCCCATAATGCCAGACGCCAGCCGGAGCAGCTACTAGATTGCCAATTTTAAAGTCTTAGGTATGACCCGGCCGGGGTTCGAACCCACGACCTCCCGACCACGGGGCGGACGCCTTACCACTAGGCCAACCGTGCCGGTCTCTTTATCCAATGTCAGTAACATCTTTGCAAGTTCTGAGACGGTAAGCCGAATCTTTTTACATGGGGAGGGTTACCAAATAACCACAGGATCGAAGTAAGCGCTCTTTATACATACGCCATGTGTAATGGAGTAAGCGAGAGTTATAGAGAACCTTTCTCCTGGCACCGGAGAGAATAACAAGCATTGAAATGAACAAGCAACTTTCATCCTCAAGTCGAAAGTCTTGATGAACTGAAGAGGATGTAAGTTCATTTCAATCCTTGTTATTCTCTACGGTGCCAGGAGAAAGGTTCCGTATAGTTTGAATCTTGGCCGCGACCGCCTGGTGGGTTAAGTGTGGACATTTTTCCGATCTCCCAGGTCATTTCATGTGCAGACCTGCTCGTGACTTATCCCCCGTTGTGGGCACACGCAAGCACAAGACCAAGTGCGCACGAAAAAGATTCTGTAATCCATGTCAGAGTCCGGTGGGTTATAGAAACACGAAAATGCCCAGCGTATGGCTGCCTAAATGGCGGGGTAAAAATGTTCATACATGTGTGACAGGGAGAATACCGTCGCCCTTCACAGCAGACTCTGCAGAGTTGTTTGCCTTAGAAGTTGCGAGCTAACACCTGTGGATTGTAGAGTTCTGTTTGTCAGGGCCGGACCCAGGGGGGGGGGGGGGGGGGGGGGGGTTCCAGGGGTTCCGGAACCCCACCCCTGGAAAAAGCATGTACATTGCTTTGACTTTTACTAGTTTTAGCACCAAAACAATGCTGCTCTTAACCCTTAAAACAAGTCCCAGAATGCACCAGATTGCACAGATTTTAACCGTTTTTCAAACATTTTCCGGGGGAGCATGCCCCCGGACCCCCCTAGTTCGAGCGCCTGCTTTGCATGCGCGCGCTTGTGGCTTCGCCACTTCGCTGATTTGCCCCCCCAAAAAAGGAGGAACCCCCCCCCCCCCCTTACAACTCATTTGGTCCGGCCCTGTTTGTGATGGGGTCTGGCGGCTTTTGTCTCTCTGTATGTTCATGGATTCCTTTAGCTTTGCGAATGCATAACAGTTTTTATAGGGCTTAGAAATAAGCTCTAAAATTCTCAATCCTCTTTGATTGGACTTCGCCTCCAAAGGTGATTCAGTGTGGTGTTTCGGCACTCGGTTACACATGTACACGTAAAAATCCACGTGTGCAAAAACACGAGTGTACGGGGGAGTTTCAGCCCACGAACGCAGAAGAAGAAGTTTCCCAACTTCCTCTAGTCCAAGGTCACGACTGTTGATTTTAAGCTCAACAACACAACAATAAGTATCTTGCATTTTTGTTTCCCTCAGCGCTCAGTGTTGCACTGTATGTTCTGTACATGAATCCGTGTCAGATTGCTTGTGTAGACACGTGTGTCAGATTGCTTGTTGTGTAGACACGTGTGTCAGATTGCTTGTTGTGTGGACACGTGTGTCAGATTGCTTGTTGTGTAGACACGTGTGTCAGATTGCTTGTTGTGTAGACACGTGTGTCAGATTGCTTGTGTCAGATTGTGTAGACACGTGTGTCAGATTGCTTGTTGTGTAGACACGTGTGTCAGATTGCTTGTTGTGTAGACATGTGTGTCAGATTGCTTGTTGTGTAGACACGTGTGTCAGATTGCTTGTTGTGTAGACACGTGTGTCAGATTGCTTGTTGTGTAGACACGTGTGTCAGATTGCTTGTTGTGTAGACACGTGTGTCAGATTGCTTGTTGTGTAGACACGTGTGTCAGATTGCTTGTTGTGTAGACACGTGTGCCAGATTGCTTGTTGTGTAGACACGTGTGTCAGATTGCTTGTTGTGTAGACACGTGTGTCAGATTGCTTGTTGTGTAGACACGTGTGTCAGAGTGCTTGTTGTGTAGACACGTGTGTCAGATTGCTTGTTGTGTAGATACGTGTGTCAGATTGCTTGTTGTGTAGACACGTGTGTCAGGAACACTTGTTGCTCCTGTTAAAACCTTATTACGCCGCCTTTATATAATACAGTGGCGTATAGATTTCACTCTGTCTCTTTGTCTGTTTGTCTACGAATTAGACTTGTATCTCTGGTACTCTGGGGTCAATTGAGCTAGACTTGTATCTCTGGTACCCTGGGGTCAATTGAGCTAGACTTGTATCTCTGGTACTCTGGGGTCAATTGAGCTAGACTTGTATCTCTGGTACTCTGGGGTCAATTGAGCTAGACTTGTATCTCTGGTACTCTGGGGTCAATTGAGCTAGACTTGTATCTCTGGTACTCTGGGGTCAACTGAGCTAGACTTGTATCTCTGGTACTCTGGGGTCAACTGAGCTAGACTTGTATCTCTGGTACTCTGGGGTCAATTGAGCTAGACTTGTATCTCTGGTACTCTGGGGTCAATTGAGCTCAAATATGGTGAGTAGCTTGGAATTGTGAAGCGGTAGTAAAACGGAAGATATGAGCTTTACACGCCTTTACGCAGCCAGCCAGGGGAAAAACAAAACAAATTAAAGGTTTCGCATGAGGATGCACGTCTCAACCTAACATTTGACGTCAAAAAAATGTGCAGTAAGTAATTTAGAATCTATTTACAGCTAGTGCGAACTTTATTCACGACGCATAGGTGTTTTCACAAAGCATGAATGTGTTAACTAGTCAGAATATATATTTTTCAATCCGTTTGAGCTGTTTTCCAAGACGTTTTCAATTGAAGGTGCACGCGTACTTATTGGTTTGAAACTCCTCACTCACTCTCACACACCATTAGATCAGCTCATAACAGGAATTCCCGAAACAGTTCCGCGGCCATATTAGCTTATGAGAAATCGCATGTGTGTGTGTGTATGTGTGTGTGTGTGTGTGTGTGTGTGTGTGTGTGTGTGTGTGTGTGTGTGTGTGTGTGTGTGTGTGTGTGTGTGTGTGTGTGCATGCATGTGATTTGAAACAGTTTTGCATGACGTAAATGACTTAAATCGAATCCGCGACCTAGGATGGACAAGGGGCAACTGCATGTGCAGAGCCATATACGGCATCCATGTCCCACCCCCATGTCACCACGTGTAAAGACCTCGGTCAATCTGCCACAAGTGCAGCCGGCTTGCTGGTTGCACCTAAACACACATGTTTTATCTAAAGGCATTCTTTTTCTCTTAGCTTCCCCTCTCTGTCGATGACTACTCTCTCTCTCTCTAAACAGTTTTGCGTGACTTAAAGTCGCAGATTGGAATCCGGCCCGGGACGGACCAACTGTTTGAGCAGACCCAGAGACGGTATCCATGTCCCACCCCCTGGCGGCGTGTTGACACGTTATGGTCAACACTTGTTAAATCTGGTATCAGCATTATAATAAGCAGGCATGGGAATTCTCCAAGGATCCGAGGATTTCCAAGAAAATAAAATCCTCTTGTGAGTAACAAAATTTGAAAAAGACAATCTGCCTGGTAAAAACCATTATCCTTCATGAAACTGTCCCTTCTTTTAGTGAGATTCCGCCCGCCTGAGTCACTTGTAATGAGATGCTGCCCGTCTGAGTCACTTGTAATGAGATTCCGCCCGCCTGAGTCACTTGTAATGAGATGCCGCCCGCCTGAGTCACTTGTAATGAGATTCCGCCCGCCTGAGTCACTTGTAATGAGATGCCGCCCGCCTGAGTCACTTGTAATGAGATTCCGCCCGCCTGAGTCACTTGTAATGAGATGCCGCCCGCCTGAGTCACTTGTAATGAGATGCCGCCCGCCTGAGTCACTTGTAATGAGATGCCGCCCGCCTGAGTCACTTGTAATGAGATTCCGCCCGCCTGAGTCACTTGTAATGAGATGCCGCCCGCCTGAGTCACTTGTAATGAGATTCCGCCCGCCTGAGTCACTTGTAATGAGATGCCGCCCGCCTGAGTCACTTGTAATGAGATGCCGCCCGCCTGAGTCACTTGTAATGAGATGCCGCCCGCCTGAGTCACTTTTGCAAACAAAGAGTAAGTGTGTTCATATAATATTAATTCAGTTAAAGGATTAAAATGATCGTTGGTTACTGGCAATACAAAACATGTATTAAATTTGGTTAGTTTTGTTGCTGTGTAAAGTTTATGAAACAAGCCAGATCGCACCGATTTTAAGCTAAATTTCAGACAAATTCCAGGGGACCCGCCTTGTTTACCAAGATTTCTCTTTCAATCAATTCCCATGCCGGTTTAAGGATGTGGACATGCCGCTTCAGTTTGTCAGGAATTTAGCTTGTTTGACTGCATAACGGAAGTTTGTCAGGAATTTAGCTTGTTTGACTGCATAACGGAAGTTTGTCAGGAATTTAGCTTGTTTGACTGCATAACGGAAGTTTGTCAGGAATTTAGCTTGTTTGACTGCATAACGGAAGTTTGTCAGGAATTTAGCTTGTTTGACTGCATAACGGAAGTTTGTCAGGAATTTAGCTTGTTTGACTGCATGACGGAAGTTTGTCAGGAATTTAGCTTGTTTGACTGCATAACGGAAGTTTGTCAGGAATTTAGCTTGTTTGACTGCATAACGGAAGTTTGTCAGGAATTTAGCTTGTTTGACTGCATGACGGAAGTTTGTCAGGAATTTAGCTTGTTTGACTGCATAACGGAAGTTTGTCAGGAATTTAGCTTGTTTGACTGCATGACGGAAGTTTGTCAGGAATTTAGCTTGTTTGACTGCATAACGGAAGTTTGTCAGGAATTTAGCTTGTTTGACTGCATAACGGAAGTTTGTCAGGAATTTAGCTTGTTTGACTGCATAACGGAAGCAAGAGATGGTCCACTCCATGCGCACGACTGACATTGTGTATGCCTGTGTTGTCTCTTTCGTTTTTTTCTCACATCAAGCGGTCTTGAAACATTGCTGTATAGTGTAATTATGTTTAACATTGTTTTTGTGGTTTATGAAATCTGCCAAAATAGATTTCCTTTGTGGGCGTGTCTGTGTATGCAACAATAATGATCTGTACATTGCTCTTTTGTGAGTGTAATATTGCGAGTGTAACGCATTTCTCAATAGTCTCCTGTCCGCCCAGCGACCTTCCCCTTGACCCTGCTTGTGACCTCGATGTTTTTTTCCCCCGCAAGGGGTACGGTACTCTCTAAGTTACTCTAAGCACCCAAAACCTCAAAGAGAGATAACTGGCGGAAACATTCCTATTGTAGTCTCCTGTATGACGGCTTACTAGTGCCCAAACCTCATAATTGTAATTATCAAGGGAAAATTTGTAATTTTCCCTTGATAATTACCATTTTTCCCGGAAAATTACTAATTTTTCTGGAAAAATTACTAACTTTCACCTGTTAATTACTAATTTTTAGTTTTGGCTCACTTCCTGACGGATTGCTAGTGTCGAAACTAAAAATTAGTCATTTTCCCGTGAAAATTAGAAACTAACAGATGAAAACAGTAACTGACAGCGTTAATTAGTTATTATCACATGATAACGGGTAACACCAGGTTTTGGCACTAGTAAGCCGTCATACTCCTGTCCGCCCAGCCGACCTTCCCCTTGACCCTGCTCAAGTTGTGACCTCGATGTTTTTTGCCCCCGCAAGGGGCACGCACCCAAAACCTCAGAGAGATAACTGGCGGAAACCTTCCTATTTTAAAACATTTTGTTGTTTTCTTTTTCTGTTGACAGTTTCGGCACGACAAAATAAAGGAAACGTGCAAACATTTGGTCTACAACAGTCCTTTTTCTGCCGTGTGTAAATGTTTGTGTGTGAGAGCGAGAGCGAGAGAGTGTTCATACGTGTGTGAGAGAGAAGGAGAGAGTGTATGAGAAAGAGTGATTGTGTGTGTGACAGAGAATGTGTGTGTGTGTGTGTGTGTGTGAGAGAGAAGGAGAGTGTGTATGAGAAAGAGTGATTGTGTGTGTGTGTGTGTGTGTGTGAGAGAGAGACTGAGAAGGAGAGAGTGTATGAGAAAGTGATTGTGTGTGAGACAGAGAATGTGAGTGTGTGTGTGAGAGAGAGCGAGAGTGTGTGTGAGAGAGAGTGTGTGTGAGAGAGAGCGAGAGTGTGTGAGAGAGAGAGCGAGAGTGTGTGTGAGAGAGCGAGAGTGTGTGTGAGAGAGAGTGTGTGTGAGAGAGAGCGAGAGTGTGTGAGAGAGAGCGAGAGTGTGTGTGAGAGAGAGCGAGAGTGTGTGAGAGAGAGCGAGAGTGTGTGTGAGAGAGAGCGAGAGTGTGTGAGAGAGAGCGAGAGTGTGTGTGAGAGAGAGCGAGAGTGTGTGTGAGAGAGAGCGAGAGTGTGAGTGAGAGAGAGCGAGAGTGTGTGTGAGAGAGAGCGAGAGTGTGTGTGAGAGAGAGCGAGAGTGTGTGTGAGAGAGAGCGAGAGTGTGTGTGAGAGAGAGCGAGAGTGTGTGTGAGAGAGAGCGAGAGTGTGTGTGAGAGAGAGCGAGAGTGTGTGTGAGAGAGAGCGAGAGTGTGTGTGAGAGAGAAGGAGAGAGTGTATGAGAAAGAGTGATTGTGTGTGTGAGACAGACAGAGAGTGTGTGTGAGACAGAGAGTGTGTGTGTCCTTGTCTTTATTCATCGACTATTAAAAGCCAGTGTCACTGTTTCTGTTATACGAACAACGATCACAAGTGTTGCAATCCATGGCGGTGGACTGGGATAATCACGGCAATGTCCATAACATCTCTGTCAGAAGAAGAACGGGAACAGTATAAGTCCAAGGGAAGTAACAGTGTAAACATGCGTGCGATCAGGAAGACCACAAAGTTACTTCCCCTGTTAAGTTTCCCCCTTGCTGTCTGAAGCAGAGCAATGTCAAGGGGATGGTGTTACTTCCCCTGTTAAGTTTCCCCCTTGCTGTCTCAAGCAGAGCAATGTCAAGGGGATGGTGTAACTTCCCCTGTTAAGTTTCCCCCTTGCTGTCTGAAGCAGAGCAATGTCAAGGGGATGGTGCTACTTCCCCTGTTAAGTTTCCCCCTTGCTGTCTGAAGCAGAGCAATGTCAAGGGGATGGTGCTACTTCCCCTGTTAAGTTTCCCCCTTGCTGTCTCAAGCAGAGCAATGTCAAGGGGATGGTGTTACTTCCCCTGTTAAGTTTCCCTCTTGCTGTCTGAAGAAGAGCAATGTCAAGGGGATGGTGTTACTTCCCCTGTTAAGTTTCCCCCTTGCTGTCTGAAGCAGAGCAATGTCAAGGGGATGGTGTTACTTCCCCTGTTAAGTTTCCCCCTTGCTGTCTGGAGCAGAGCAATGTCAAGGGAATGGTGTTACTTCCCCTGTTAAGTTTCCCCCTTGCTGCCTGAAGCAGAGCAATGTCAAGGGGATGGTGTTACTTCCCCTGTAAAGTTTCCCCTTGCTGTCTGAAGCAGAGCAATGTCAAGGGGATGGTGTTACTTCCCCTGTTAAGTTTCCCCCTTGCTGTCTGAAGCAGAGCAATGTCAAGGGGATGGTGCTACTTTCCCTGTTAAGTTTCCCCCTTGCTGTCTGAAGCAGAGCAATGTCAAGGGGATGGTGTTACTTTCCCTGTTAAGTTTCCCCCTTGCTGTCTGAAGCAGAGCAATGTCAAGGGGATGGTGTTACTTCCCCTGTTAAGTTTCCCCCTTGCTGTCTCAAGCAGAGCAATGTCAAGGGGATGGTGTTACTTCCCCTGTTAAGTTTCCCCCTTGCTGTCTGAAGCAGAGCAATGTCAAGGGGATGGTGTTACTTCCCCTGTTAAGTTTCCCCCTTGCTGTCTGAAGCAGAGCAATGTCAAGGGGATGGTGTTACTTCCCCTGTTAAGTTTCCCCCTTGCTGTCTGAAGCAGAGCAATGTCAAGGGGATGGTGTTACTTTCCCTGTTAAGTTTCCCCCTTGCTGTCTGAAGCAGAGCAATGTCAAGGGGATGGTGTTACTTTCCCTGTTAAGTTTCCCCCTTGCTGTCTGAAGCAGAGCAATGTCAAGGCGATGGTGTTACTTCCCCTGTTAAGTTTCCCCCTTGCTATCTGAAGCAGAGCAATGTCAAGGGGATGGTGTTACTTCCCCTGTTAAGTTTCCCCCTTGCTATCTGAAGCAGAGCAATGTCAAGGGGATGGTGTTACTTCCCCTGTTAAGTTTCCCCCTTGCTGTCTCAAGCAAAGCAATGTCAAGGGGATGGTGTTACTTCCCCTGTTAAGTTTCCCCCTTGCTGTCTGAAGCAGAGCAATGTCAAGGGGATGGTGTTACTTCCCCTGTTAAGTTTCCCCCTTGCTGTCTGAAGCAGAACAATGTCAAGGGGATGGTGTTACTTCCCCTGTTAAGTTTCCCCCTTGCTGTCTGAAGCAAAGCAATGTCAAGGGGATGGTGTTACTTCCCCTGTTAAGTTTCCCCCTTGCTGTCTGAAGCAGAACAATGTCAAGGGGATGGTGTTACTTCCCCTGTTAAGTTTCCCCCTTGCTGTCTGAAGCAAAGCAATGTCAAGGGGATGGTGTTACTTCCCCTGTTAAGTTTCCCCCTTGCTGTCTGAAGCAGAACAATGTCAAGGGGATGGTGTTACTTCCCCTGTTAAGTTTCCCCCTTGCTGTCTGAAGCAAAGCAATGTCAAGGGGATGGTGTTACTTCCCCTGTTAAGTTTCCCCCTTGCTGTCTGAAGCAGAACAATGTCAAGGGGATGGTGTTACTTCCCCTGTTAAGTTTCCCCCTTGCTGTCTGAAGCAGAGCAATGTCAAGGGGATGGTGTTACTTTCCCTGTTAAGTTTCCCCCTTGCTGTCTGAAGCAGAGCAATGTCAAGGCGATGGTGTTACTTCCCCTGTTAAGTTTCCCCCTTGCTGTCTGAAGCAGAGCAATGTCAAGGGGATGGTGCTACTTCCCCTGTTAAGTTTCCCCCTTGCTGTCTGAAGCAGAGCAATGTCAAGGGGATGGTGTTACTTCCCCTGTTAAGTTTCCCCCTTGCTGTCTGAAGCAGAGCAATGTCAAGGGGATGGTGTTACTTCCCCTGTTAAGTTTCCCCCTTGCTGTCTCAAGCAAAGCAATGTCAAGGGGATGGTGTTACTTCCCCTGTTAAGTTTCCCCCTTGCTGTCTGAAGCAGAGCAATGTCAAGGGGATGGTGTTACTTCCCCTGTTAAGTTTCCCCCTTGCTGTCTCAAGCAGAGCAATGTCAAGGGGATGGTGTTACTTTCTTTGCCAGA
>NC_090251.1:5412548-5420048 GCF_037325665.1 Littorina saxatilis
GTTGTCAATAAAGAAGGCAGACAATAGTTGGTGCAGCAAAATAATCGTGAAGTTAACCATGTAAAAAGACAACGCGAATATTAATCAATTGCCGACAGACTTCTGGTATAAACAAAAATCTCCCTTTGAAAACTGTGCGACTTTGAACAAAGACCACAAATACAGGGCGTTTGATTTGAACAGCTTTTTCTGGAACCTTTTAAAAAATATATAGCATTCTCTTTTTGGGGATTCAAATTATTTTTTTTTTTATCATGTAAGCTTTACATGACAGGACACAGACAAGGGAGCAGACTGACCAAAGAGAACACACGGTGGACAGTTACAACATACAGGGGGGGGGGGGGGGTGTGGCTTAGTGGTTTGTTTGTTTGTTTGCTTAACGCCCAGCCGACCACGAAGGACCATATCAGGGCGGTGCTGCTTTGACATATAACGTGCGCCACACACAAGACAGAAGTCGCAGCACAGGCTTCATGTCTCACCAAGTCACATTATTCTGACACCGGACTAACCAGTCCTAGCACAAACCCCATAATGCCAGACGCCAGGCGGAGCAGCCACTAGATTGCCAATTTTTAAGTCTTAGGTATGACCCGGCCGGGGTTCGAACCCACGACCTCCCGATCACGGGGCGGACGCCTTACCTCTAAGCCAACCGTGCCGGTGGCAGTATATCAAAAACTGATATGTAAAGAAAGAAAACAGCAACTGTGGACTAGCCGTGGCTTCCTGCCATGCAGACTGTGCCTGCCGTTGCTCACGGCAGTTTTCATGTGTGACTGTTGTTTTGGTTTCGTCCACGTGTTATGTGCGTGACGTACGTGTGCTCGACGAAGCATCGTAGTTTATGTTTTCTGGATGCACGAAGGTCACAAGGCTTGAGTAACGCTCACCTTGTAATTTTGACCAACTTGGCATAGTTTTAGTTAGCACGTGTTTGAGCGGCTATGACTTGCTCTTTTCCGCAGTCATGAACAGGCGACCCTGTTTTGGCTTGTCATGATCCGTGCAGTCCATGTTATTAGGTATCAAGCGTAGTTGGGGTGTATTTATTTCGGTATGTTGTCTATCTTTTTGCCATAACGTTTTCGAACCTGTTATAGCAGCGTTGTTTGGGTGTGTTCAAATGTTAGTTTTGAGTAGTTTTCGGTGTTTAACCTCATTAGCATATCAAGTCGATGTCGAGGATCAACTGTCCCTTTTTCGTTAGTACGTCTCTGGGTCTGGAGAGAGAGGAGGTCGCTTTTTGTTAGTAGCGAACCCGCTGTGTTTTTATACTCGTGATTTCCACGGATTTGTGTGTTCATGAGGAACAGTCCCTGCCTGATGGCGCAAAGGTAAAATATTGTTTTTGTTAGTTAAGACTTGTTGCTTTCTAATGTTTGTCTGTTTGTTTGTCTCAGTTTTCGATAGTTTAGTGAGTAGTAGTTTTGGCAGGTGTTGTTATTTTTCTCTTTTGAAGCTCAACAGTTTTAGGAAGGTATCGTTTATGTCTTTTTGATAATTGTAGTCATGTGTACGTGTTCTAAACGGGGTTGTTATTGTCGCAGTTGTATGTTTCTTTACTTAGCAATTTTTTAGACTATGGCGTTTAGAATTAAGGGTTGTCGGCCATTTTTGTATGTTATTAAATGTTCGTAGATTATTTCATTGTTTTCAGGTGAATGTTAGTTGAATTGTGGTTTATGTATTCTATTGCAGGGTTTAATTTATTGTAAGGATTGATATTATATTCTGTGACTTATATGTGTATTTTTTGTGTGTATTTGCAGTTTTTTACCGAATATCGAAACGAATTTAAGTTCATAGAAATGGTGGCTGGATAATTAACTAAATAAACAACCATAAATCTTCTTGTTCTTTCTTTCTTTCGTGAGTTATTCCTTTGTACCTCCTGCAAGCGAGTCTGTGACTTAAAATACATGTGCACTCACACAGACACAATCATCAATTTTTCTTATCAATATATATCTAAGGGTTACATCAGAACATGCACTGGAGGCATTAATTAGTTAGCAGAATGCGCCTAGAAGACTAAACCTTGTTATAGTAGAAGGCCACAGAGCTAAATTTAGCGTTGCCAGCACGAGAAACTAGAGCTGCATCGGCCGCGCGCGCCGATGTTGGCCTTTAACGCGAAACAGACGGCTGAGCTTAGTGTTCCATCTTACTTCGACAAAAAATCGTTTAGAGAACAGTCAAAATCGGCAGCAGGACCAACAACAACAAACAAACAAAATAAGAAACAAACAATCTAGTCAGAGAAGCTGTGAGCTTGTCACCTGTTCCTGGCGCTCCCGTAATGTAGACCAGTGGCGGGTCTCTGTTCATTAGGCCGAGCTGTTGCAGGGTCAGAACCAGAAGTGCCAGCCTCCGCCCCAGTTCCGCCACCGCCTGTCCTGCAGTCCGCACCTCCACACGGACACCGTTGTAGCAGGGGACAGACACCGTGGTGGCCGGACCAACAAACCTGTAACAGAAACAAGATAATGATAAATGATAATTAATACTTAAACGTCGAATATCAGCATTGTTTGAGCACTGCGACGTAACTGACATGGATGTCATTTCTCTCACCTGGCAACGATGTCCAGGTAAAGTTGGTCAGTAAGCCGAGCGTCCACAGTACAGGCCATCCTGTGTTGCCACCAGGTGCTCAGCTGTGATAACACGGCGGGTGTCACGTGCCAGTACGATGCAGGCTGGGACAGTTGGTCAGAGCAACAGCAAAGCTGAACGGCTTCTGCTGCATTGGCCGCACCCAGGCTCTGACACACCGCCTGCAGCAGAGACATACATGTTCGCATTACTGTATCTTTGTGTGGGGCGCCAGTATCATTATTTGCTTTAGGGTTAGGGTTAGGGTTAGGGTTATTTGAAACTGACAAAACATCCATCAAGCTTGAAGGGTAAATAAAATACTTTCATGTCTGATATTGTTGTTATGCTTGTTTTGTGTGTTTTGTTCTTGTTGTGTATGTTTTGATAATCATATGATCAAACAAGTGAACGATCATAACAATTCCTCTCCACAGGAAATATGATTTGTCATGCAAATACATGCTAATCCCTTTTGGATGTTTATATGCAATGCGTTGAATGTAACTATGTTGCCATGTCAACACTATAATTATTTCGTACTATATGAATACCCGCTTCGCCGGGAAGAAGTAGAGACGAATGCTAAACCGGGTGAGTGGCGCACCGTACGCCGGCTTCGCCGGGTGAGTGGCGCACCGTACGCGATTGACGCCACACGAAGGAAAACTTTTAAAAATAGTAACGGGAATATGGATTGAGCGTTGTGGACAGTGACCTTCTAAAAATAGTAACAGGAATATGGATTGACGCCACACGAAGGAAGGGAGATAAATGCAAAACACTGGAGAAGATCAGGAAGAGTTATACTGGGAATGGATCTGGGAAGATGAACAGAAAAACCAAAATCGGTTCAGCGCTGCGCGCTGAAAGCACGTGTTGAAAAGTGTCATCGACCAAGTTGTGTCCGGGGTCTACTTGAATATGCCCACCAAATTTGAAGCAGATCCATGGAGAACTTTGGCCGTGCATCGCGAACTGACACACGGACACACGGACACACACAAGCCGTATATAGTTATAGGTGAGCGAACTGGTTTTCCCCTCCTGTAGTGTGTATACCAAAAATATGATTTTATTATTATTATTAATATCATGTGCGTCTGTATTAAGTGTGTGTGTAAGATTAGGCTCTGCCTAAAATCCTGTTGTAATAAAGTTCAGTTTGTATCAGTTCAGTTTTAGTTTCTCTCTCTCTCTATCTCTCTATCTCTCTCTCTCTCTCTCTCTCTCTCTCTCTCTCTCTCTCTGTCTCTCTCTCTCTCTTTCTCTCTCTGTCTCTCTGTCTCTCTCTCTCTCTCTGTCTCTCTCTCTCTGTCTCTCTCTCTCTGTCTCTCTCTCTCTGTCTCTCTCTCTCTCTCTTTCTCTCTCTCTCTCTGTCTCTCTCTGTCTCTGTCTCTCTCTCTATCTCTCTCTCTGTCTCTGTCTCTCTCTCTCTCTCTCTCTCTCTCTCTCTCTCTCTCTCTCTCTCTCTCTCGTTACCTGTTCCAACTGTTCATCGTTGTCCAAGACTCGCTCTAACTGAGCACTGCTGACGTAAGGCAGGAAGAGAGTTTTCTTGACAGTCATGCCAGACCCGATGTCACTCACAAGGTGGCTCACCACTCTCTCCGACTTGTCCAGCTGCTTGACCGCTTTTTCCACCTTCTGGGCAAGATTACGATCATCTGTATTGTTTTTCTCCAGAGACTTGAGCTCTCCGACCAGAATGCCGTGCTGGCGGTGGAACAACAGAAAGTCAAAATCCCCCTGACGATCTAGTGGTAAGTCTTTGGGTCGTGGGAGCTGTGCAGCGGCCGCAGCGTAGGCAGGCTCGTTCAGGTAGCTGCCGAACTGTAGCTGAGACAGGATGAACATGGCCTCGTGACGACTGTCGCCAAGCTCATGTAGGTTTAGCATCACGTGGTTCTGGGCAAAGTCATCCCGTAGGTCGCTCTCCTGCATTCTTACTGGTGGGAGATGTGGCCCTGGCTCCTCGGCCCACATATGCTGCGGTACTGTCCATCCCTCAGGCTTGGTACTGAGAGCTGTGTGGAAAGGCCGGGCACTTGGTAGTGGCTGCAGCACATGCACAGACAGACCGGTACCGGGTACAGTGCCCCTGACGTAGGGCACCCTGTTGAACTGTACCGGCGGCACACAATAGGTACGGGTAAGAGCGTCAGGGTAGAGTGACGTCACGATCTGCCGCCAGTCATCGGCGTCTGTCTGTTGTGTGTTTCTGGCCGCCATGGTCTCGGGTCCAAACCTTCAATCAATTTAACCTGCGCGCTTTGGGAAAGACGGAGAGCCACCCTCGTTGTGTCCCTGGTTTTGATAAACAACTTATCTTTCCCTTACACCCGGTTAGACAATCAGTCCAGGTTCACACATGTCCTGTTCTGCTGGTTTTGATCAACAACTTGTCTTTCCCTAACACCCGGTTAGAGTAACAGTCAAGATTCACACATGTCCTGTTCTGCTGTTTTTTATCAACAACTTGTCCTTTCCCTTTCACCCGGTTAGACAATCACCCGGTGAGAGAATCAGGCTCCACGCATGTCCCGTTCTGCTGGTTATCACGCTCAGTGACAGAATCCCTCTAGCTCACCGGGTAAAGCTTCAGACAAAGTTGTCCAGGTTTTCTTCACACAACGTGTCACGAATGCAGAGTTTGGCGTGCTGTGTGTCACTGACCAAGGTCGGGTGTGGCTCGGTAACACACGGCTCAATACGCATTGCTCACAGACAGGCAGACGTCACTGTCACTGACACAAATCACTGTTTCTCACAGACAGGCAGACGTCACTGTCACTGACACAAATCACTGTTTCTCACAGACAGGCAGACGTCACTGTGACAGATACACATCATGTCCCACTGACAGCCCTCGCTGTCACTGACACAAGTCATTTCTTACAATCAGACAGACCACGCTATCACTGTCACTGACACAAGTCATTTCTTACTATCAGACAGACCACACTATCACTGTCACTGACACAAGTCATTTCTTACAATCAGACAGACCACACTATCACTGTCACTGACACAAGTCATTTCTTACAATCGGACAGACCACACTATCACTGACTGTCCCTGACACAAGTCATTTATCACAGACCGACAAACTTCACTGTCACGGACACAAGTCATTTATCACAGACCGACAAACTTCACTGTCACGGACACAAGTCATTTATCACAGACCGACAAACTTCACTGTCACGGACACAAATCATTTATCACAGACCGACAAACTTCACTGTCACTGACACAAGTCATTTACCACAGACCGACAAACTTCACTGTCACTGACACAAGTCATTTATCACAGACCGACAAACTTCACTGTCACGGACACACATCATTTATCACAGACCGACAAACTTCACTGTCACGGACACAAGTCATTTATCACAGACCGACAAACTTCACTGTCACTGACACAAGTCATTTATCACAGACCGACAAACTTCACTGTCACGGACACAAGTCATTTATCACAGACCGACAAACTTCACTGTCACTGACACAAGTCATTTATCACAGACCGACAAACTTCACTGTCACTGACACAAGTCATTTATCACAGACCGACAAACTTCACTGTCACTGACACAAGTCATTTATCACAGACCGACAAACTTCACTGTCACGGACACAAGTCATTTATCACAGACCGACAAACTTCACTGTCACGGACACAAGTCATTTATCACAGTCCGACAAACTTCACTGTCACGGACACAAGTCATTTATCACAGTCAGGCAGACGTCACTGTCACTGACACAAGTCATTTCTAGTTCTTTTTACGATGCTGTTCCCTTTTTTTGTGATAACAGTAGGCACATTTAGAATTTCGTTTTTGGTGTGGACATTGTGAGTCAAACAGACTTATTTAAATGTAGTTACAGTGTGTGGTGTGAAAACACCAGCTTTAGAAACTGCATGATCATTGTCTACTCCTTGACAATAAAATGACCCCGCTGTCACTTTGATCATTAATGAAGGCCAGTCACACTTGTTTCATATCTGCACGCCATGAGGCGCTGAAATGTGTGAAGTTTTAATGGTAAAAATAGAGAACCTTCAATTCCACATACTGCTTACCGGACCCCTAAATGCGACAAGCATCGTAACAAGCACCATCTCACTGTCACTGACACAAGTCATTTCTCTCAGTCAGGTAGACTTCACTGTCACTGTCACTGACACAAGTCATTTCTCTCAGTCAGGTAGACTACACTGTCACGGACACAAGTCATTTCTCTCAGTCACTGACACAAGTCATTTCTCTCAGTCACTGACACAAGTCATTTCTCTTAGTCACTGACACAAGTCATTTCTCTCAGTCACTGACACAAGTCATTTCTCTCAGTCACTGACACAAGTCATTTCTCTTAGTCACTGACACAAGTCATTTCTCTCAGTCACTGACACAAGTCATTTCTCTCAGTCACTGACACAAGTCGTTTCTCTCAGTCACTGACACAAGTCATTTCTCTCAGTCACTGACACAAGTCATTTCTCTCAGTCACTGACACAAGTCATTTCTCTCAGTCACTGACTGACACAAATCATTTCTCTCAGTCCGGCAGACCTCACTGCGGGTAACGATCCTAACACTGATCGACATGCAGGGTTGTGGCGTGTCCAGACACGAGAGTGTTGCACACTGCCGTCAGGACTTGCCTGGCGTGTCACCTTCATACAGGTATCAAAGTGACGTCTGGCGTGTATCGTTTACATGCATGAATTTAACTGTGGCTTGAAGATGGTAACCATGTTGAGTTGATGAAATGTGAAATAGTAGTAAAGGGGATATACTTTCCCACTTAATCGATAGCAACTGAGAGAGAGAGAGAGAGAGAGAGAGAGAGAGAGAGAGAGAGAGAGAGACAGACATACAGACAGAC
>NC_090251.1:5425048-5516416 GCF_037325665.1 Littorina saxatilis
GATGTGTGGTTGAACGGGTCTGTAGGTAGGGAATGTGCGTTTATTAGAACATTACAGCAACGTCTGCAAGACTGCTTTGAGCAAAACTGGCACTGTAAACTTGATACAAGTGTGAGATTTGATGTATACAGGATGTTTAAAGGAGAACTTGAAAAAGAAAAGTATCTGGGTGTCATTGAAAACCAGTACATACGCAAAATGTACACAAAGTTCAGACTGGGCATTACACCATTGAAGGTAAATAAACTGCGCTATAATCCCGAGTGCGCTGAATCCAGAAATTGTACATTTTGTAAATCAACTGAAGAAAATGAAAACCACTTCCTGTTTAAATGCCCAGCTTACAATGCAATCCGTCAAAAGTACATTGGTGCTTGTTTTGACCTTGACCAGTTCTCCAACTCATCGTTGTGTATTTTACAGACTGACAACAAATTACGACTGATTGCATTGTCAAATTATGTGTTCTACGCGTTTAGACAAAGAGAAAATCAATTGTGAAATAGACCGGTATGATCGTACAACCCAAAATCCTTGTCTTCATCTTACTGTATTTTTTTTTCTTCTCTGTTTTTACTTCTTGTGCTAGGTGTTGATTTTAAGTTGCCTTGCTTCCGGACGGTCAAGTCCACTTTGTTCACATGCTAACTATTTCTCCCCCTTGTACATACACATTGTGTTTGATGCAATAAAAATTCGCCTTCGCCTTCGCCTTCGCCCTCCCTCTCTCTGCCTCTCTCTCTCTCTCTCTCTCTCCGTCTCTCTCTCTCTCTCTCTCTCTCTCTCTCTCTCCCCTTCATAAGGGGCTCTGGCCTATTGAATAAATTATCTGCGTCTGCGTCCGTCTCTGTCTCTGTCTCTCTCTCTCTCTCTCTTCCCCCCCTCTCTCTCTCTCTCTCTCTCTCTCGTCACACACACACACACACACACACACATAGGAACATACATGTGTGTTAAACCGTACAAGTGTTTTTCAAGTCAAATGTATGACAAACAAGATTTGATCGAGGTGGGTGTTAGAATAGAGATTCTGTGATTGGTTAGACTGCGATGGGGAATTCCCGCTCGGAGACAGTCTACTCATAGGAATGATGGAAAACAATACCGCAACCTTCTCGTTCAGCACAACGCCCCACCTTGGAAACCTTCGTTGCTAACGACAACTGTCGAGCGTGCAGGAGCTCTGACCGACAAAGCTTGAGTCTAGTCAACAAGCGGGGCAGTAAAACACAAAGAAGCTCTACAGGCATGAGACCAAGGGTAGGGCGGATGGTGGCGAGAGAGGTGAAGGGACGGGGAATGTTTACAGTGCCGTGTACCGGCCAATGTTTAGCTCAGGCACCGTCTCGGCAGACGCGCCTTGGTTCTATGCAAGAAAATGCAGCGCGTTATTCAGGCCATCTGGCCAACTGTCGTCCTCATCTCTAAGGCTGACTGATACCAAGAGGTGTACGTTACACCCGCCTTCAGGCTCAGGCATTTTCAAACGCTCGACTCAAGACTATCTAGACGAGATGGCGCCGAGAGGGTCGTGGGTGGATGTGGGGGGGGGGGGGGGCGGTTAGAGGAGAAGAGGAAGGGAACTAAATACAAGTCGCGTAAGGCGAAAATACAACATTTAGTCAAGTAGCTGTCGAACTCACAGAATGAAACTGAACGCAATGCCATTTTTCAGCAAGACCGTATACTCGTAGCATCGTCAGTCCACCGCTCATGGCAAAGGCAGTGAAATTAACAAGAAGAGCGGGGTAGTAGTTGCGCTAAGAAGGATAGCACGCTTTTCTGTACCTCTCTTTGTTTTAACTTTCTGAGCGTGTTTTTAATCCAAACATATCATATCTATATGTTTTTGGAATCAGGAACCGACAAGGAATAAGATAAAAGTGTTTTTAAATTGATTTCGACAATTCAATTTTGATAACAATTTTTATATATTTAATTTTCAGAGCTTGTTTTTAATCCAAATATAACATATTTATATGTTTTTGGAATCAGAAAATGATGAAAAATAAGATGAACGTAAATTTGGATCGTTTTATAAATTTTTATTTTTTTTTTACAATTTTCAGATTTTTAATGACCAAAGTCATTAATTAATTTTTAAGCCACCACGCTGAAATGCAATACCGAAGTCCGGGCTTCGTCGAAGATTACTTGACCAAAATTTCAACCAATTTGGTTGAAAAATGAGGGCGTGACAGTGCCGCCTCAACTTTCACGAAAAGCCGGATATGCCGTCATCAAAGACATTTATCAAAAAAATGAAAAAAACGTTCGGGGATTTCATACCCAGGAACTCTCATGTCAAATTTAATAAAGATCGGTCCAGTAGTTTAGTCTGAATCGCTCTACACACACACACACACACACACACACACACACACAGACACAGACACAGACACACACACGCACATACACCACGACCCTCGTCTCGATTCCCCCCTCAACGTTAAAACATTTAGTCAAAACTTGACTAAATGTAAAAAGTACAGGGACGAAACACACCTCTTTCATCTGATGCATGCATAGTAGGTAGTGTTGCTCCTGAATGGCCCACTCTGCCTGAAAAACAAACTAGTTTGCCTCACTGCTTCAGATCTAGTCAGGCTTTCACATGGGATTAAGCCAAACATCCACTTGGTCACATGCCAACAATCAACCCTGACTGCTTGCTGTTGTGAATTTTTTAACGAAATTATTTTTTTTTTAACCTGCACAGAGCGCCCGGGCTGTTCATGTTAGGTATGTGACCAAGTGGAGGGATGGTCTTATCCCATGTGACCAAGTGGAGGGATGGTCTTATCCCATGTTAAAGCCTGACCGGATCTTAGACAGTGAGGCAAGCTGGTTTCACAAAGCGGAGTGGGCCTTGAGCCAAAGTACATAAAGACTGCTACAACTACAAGTGCACTGTATAGTCAGCTTGATTGGTGTCAGTACGTGGTGTACTCAATACGATGTCACAGTGAACTGTCAGTACGTGGGTTACTCAATACGATGTCACAGTGAAGTGTCAGTACGTGGTGTACTCAATACGATGTCACAGTGAAGTGTCAGTACGTGGTGTACTCAATACTATGTCACAGTGAAGTGTCAGTACGTGGTTTACTCAATAGTGATGTCACAGTGAAAGCATGCACTGATTCCATGTTGTCTGCTGGCATCTTCAGTGTAACGGAAAATGAGCTGTTTATGCTGAGCCAAAGTCAAAGTTTATGTGTTTCGTGATTTAGTTGTTGATATGGCACGCAAGGAGTAATGAAATTAAAGTGTAAAAGAATCTGATGCAGCGAAAGAATAAAGCCATTCTTTTCTTTATTTGGCTTAGAGGAAATGTGTGTTTAACAGCACCATTATCATTTTTTGCTTGTTGGTGTGTGTGTGTCTTTCGTTTTTATATTTAGTCAAGTTTTGACTAAATATTTTAACATCGAGGGGGAATCGAGACGAGGGTCGTGGTGTATGTGTGTCTGTGTGTGTGTGCGTGTGTGTGTGTAGAGCGATTCAGAGTAAACTACTGGACCGATCTTTATGAAATTTGACATGAGAGTTCCTGGGTATGATATCCCCAAACTCTTTTTCATTTTTTCGATAAATGTCTTTGATGACGTCATATCCGGCTTTTTGTAAAAGTTGAGGCGGCACTGTCACACCCTCATTTTTCAATCAAATTGATTGACATTTTAGCCAAGCAATCTTAGACAAAGGCCGGACTTCGGTATTGCATTTCAGCTTGGTGGCTTAAAAAATAATTAATGACTTTGGTCATTAAAAATCAGAAAATTGTAATTACATTTTTTTTTAATATAAAACGATCCAAATTTACGTTCATCTTATTCTTCGTCATTTTCTGATTCCAAAAACATATAAATATGTTATATTCGGATTAAAAACAAGGTCTGAAAAATAAAAATATAATTTAAACATTATTATCAAAATCAAATTTCCGAAATCGATTTAAAACCAATTTCATCTTATTCCTTCTTCGATTCTTGATTCCAAAAGCATATAGATATGATATGTTTGGATTAAAAACACGCTCAGAAAGTTCAAACGAAGGGAGATACAGAAAAGTGTGCTATGCAGCACAACGAAACCACTTCCGCGCTGAACAGGCTCGTCAGTTTCACCGCGTTATGCACGAGCGGCGGACTACGGTCATTGTGAAAAAATGCAGTGCGTTCAGTTTCATTCTGTGAGTTCCACAGCTTGACTAAATGTAGTAATTTCGCCTTTCGCGACTTGTTTCTTTCTGTTTGAGGGTTTGTATGTTTCTTTATCATAAAGGTCTGTGTGTGTGTGCGTGCGTGTGCGTGTGTGTGTGTGTGTGTGTGTGTGTGTGTGTGTGTGTCACTGTGTGTATGTGTTTGAGATGTGTGTATGTGCATGTGTGTGTTTGTATATTGTGCAGTATGTGTGTGAATGTGTATTTGGTGTGTTTGATCACGAACACAGAAGAAGAAGAAGAAGAAGGTGTGTTTGATGTGTTTTTTGGCAGTCATTGCGGTATGCATGTATGTTTTAAAAAGTCTCATTGTGTGATGTGTGTTGTGATCGTGATGTGTGTTGTGATCGTGATGTTGCCCAACAGACCCAGCGGGACCACTGTCTGGGAATGCTGAAGGGCGGCAAGGAACTGGTGGAGGTCCCCAATTTCACCGTCTCCCTGGCGACAGGGGAAACTATCCTCCCCTCGAACACGGTAAGCCAGCAGACACACACCTGCATGAGCTTGCGTGCATGCAGAAAAGTCATTAGGCAAGCACGCAAAGTGCCATCCCATTCACACAAACACAAATGTATACACTTACCATGGGTGGGATGCACGCAAAGTGTCATCTCATTCACACAAACACAAATGTATACACTCACCATGGGTGGGATTCTTCCGGTATATGCCGGAAATCCGGATTCGGAATGTCTGGTGATGTTTTTTTGGTTGTTAATTATACAAATCCTTCAGTGTCCGGGGGCCCCAAGACCCCCCCCCCCCCTCTTAAATTTCTTCAGGCTTCATGACAGTTTTCAGTCCTACCCATGACTCGCGCACAATAGACAATGTTTGGGAATAACTATATCGGCTTCATATGGGTTGTGAAAGACTGAATACTCTTTCTCTCAGGGAGTGAAACTTGACCACGTGACATTATAGGCCAGTCACTAGCGAGCGTGTGTTTGAAACATGTGGACAAGAAACACGTGTGGAAAGCTTGCCTCACTAAAAGCAAGACTATTCACTCATTCACAACCCATGCGAACCTGACCAGAGTTATTCCCGGAGATGGTCTTATTATTTAGGTTTGCGGATGAGGATACATGCGCTTGAACTCTCCTCCCTCATTTGAGTTAACTCCTTTTGGTTTGCAATTTCAGATGAGCGACTTGAACTGTGAAAGAGTCTTTGCTATAGTAAGGCATTTAGAAACTTGTTCTTTCTTTTTGTGCCTGACTTTGTTCAGATGGGGAGCAACAGCCTTCCTTTTGGACCCAGCCCAGTGGACAGCTCAGCTGATCCTTTGTCATTGCCTGCCGCCTCCGCTTCCCTGCACATGGCAACCCCTTCCACAGCGACGGTATCCACGGCAACACTCTCACAGCCCTCTGGTGCCGATGAGGGCAGCTGCCGCAAGAAACAGCGCCTGGATGTGGGAGAAGCGATGGAGAGGTTGGGGGAACTTCCAGCGCCTCTGAAAACCAGGACGGACAGACCAGGCTTCAGGATCGGCAAAGTCCCCTTCGTCCCTCCTGCTGGCTGTCTTCTGACTTCTGCCGCGTCTTCGCTGCCATGGTCTGGTGAGAGGGAGCTGACTGCGGCTGTAGGTCAGGAGGTCGTTGTGACGGAACCTGCTGATCGTCTGCAGACACCTGCCGCCTGTACCAATGCACCGTCGGAAAATGCAAAAAGTGTGTTGTCTGCCATGTCAACATCCGATAGTTTACACAGAGAGAAAGCATCTGAGCACACGTTATATGCGTCATGTGCCGTATCAACATCAGATTGTTTACAGAAAGGGAAAGTATCAGAGACGAAGACTGTGGGCGTGACGTTGACCTCTGAGAGCAAGCAGTTACTGAAGATTGAAGAGAGGGGACACAAGGGGTCTGTTGAGTCACCGTGCGGGCATGCTGACAAGGAAGAAGTGTTGCAAAGTGAGGAGAAAGAATTGTCTTTAGAACAGGAGAACAAGTGTCGGGGTCAGACGTCAGACAATCACGACAGGGAAGTGTCATCAGGAGGGACACACGCCACACCTTGTGTGCAAAGAAAGCTACCTGAGAAAAACGTGGAGTCTGCAACAGCCGGTGTTTCATCTTTAGAGCCCAGCCTGTGTCCAGTATCTAGTTCACCTTCCAAGGGAATTGTGTCCAGTAGTGTTGATTCACAGCCTGGTGCAGAGTGTCAGAGGAGCTCTGAAAATAAAAAAGAGGAATCGCATCTCGCCCAAGAACTTCGTGCTGTAGGGAACACGAAAGTGAAGTGTGAAGCCCCAGCAAAGAATAAACCTTTACCGATAGGAGAAACATCTCTGAACCTAATAGATACAGATTTGAAGTGTGAAATATCAAGTGCCAAAGAATTGTCAATGGCCAGACTGGATAAGTGTGAAATATCAAGTGCCAAAGAATTGTCAATGGCCAGACTGGATTCACGAGACTCTACAGACAAAGACCTGAACCCAGAGACTGTAGAGGAGAGAGAACCTGTTGTGACAGGGGAGGGAGGTGAAGAGCAGAGTGCAGATACAGACAAGAGTGTTGAAGCTGGTGACACTGATTCAACTGTTGGTGTGAAACAAGCTGCTCAACGTAAGGAAGGCTTGGCTGAAATGCAACAGTCTCTCACTCTCCTCACGGATCTTCCATCGCTGCCACCTGACAGGGACACTGACTCAGAGACTAAAAATGGAACAGTTTGTGATGACGAGAATCCAGACCTGATTGAAGCTGATGAACCAGTGATGGAGAAGGCAGCCAGTGAAGGCAGCATGGCTGAGGACCCTGTAAAGATTGGCAAAGACTTGGCTGTCAATCAGGAATCAAAAGGAGAACAACAGAAGAAGACCCTGCACATGTTTGCCCCTGAGTCAGATACTGACGAAGAGGAGCCCTCGGGCTCGGAAAATGGGGAGGTAAAGGTTACAGAGAATGGAGAGGTCAAGGCCACAGAGCATGGGGAGGTCAAGGCCACAGAGAATGGGGAGGTCAAGGTTACAGAGACTGAAGAGGGCAAGGCCACAGTGAGTGGAGAGGTCAAGGCCACAGAGAATGGAGAGGTCAAGGCCACAGTGAGTGGAGAGGTCAAGGCCACAGAGAATGGAGAGGGCAAGGCCACAGTGAGTGGAGAGGTCAAGGCCACAGAGAATGGAGAGGTCAAGGCCACAGTGAGTGGAGAGGTCAAGGCTACTGACGCTGCCTTGGAGACAGGTGTCGGTGTGAACAGGTTAGTGGTAACTGTCAGACTCTTTTTCTCTTGTGCTTTTAAAATTCAATGCTTGACATTTCTCATCAAAGTCACGTCCATGTGTGCACACTGTACCTATTACATTTGGTTTGGTTTGGCTTGCATCTATCTATCAAGGACACTTTTGAATTCTCACTTTTTTGATGAGCGCAGTGGCCCAGTGAATAAGACGCCGGCCTCCTATGCAGAAGGTCGTGGGTTCAAATCCCGGCTGCCCCTGATTGGTTAAGGGTGGATATTTTTCCGATGGTCAACTTATGTGCAGACTTGCTGGTAGTCCTTATCCCCCTTTGTGTGTACACACAAGCACAACACCATGTGCACACGGAGTCGCAGTTCGGTGGATAATAGAAACAGGAAAATACCCAGCATGCTACCCCCCAAAAGTGGCGAATGTCTGCCTGAATGGCGTGGCAAGAACAGTCAAATGCATTAAAGTGGGATTTTCAGCCCATGAACAAAGATCAAAAGAACAACTCTCATTTTGAGTCTAAGAAATTGTCTTTGTGCAGGCAGCTTGGTTTTTTGTGCTTGCTTTTGTTAGCGCTAACAGGATGATTTTGTTTCAATGTGCTTTGTGCAGCACTGTAGCTTGTGAGCGCGAGAGTTCTACAGCCGTTGACCAGCACCCACCAGAGGCCAGCAACGACGTGAAGAACGCCGCCATGTCACCGCCAAGCAAGAAAACCCCTGTGACAAGTGCTGAAGTGCCAGGTGGGGCTTTACCAGTGCAGGCCACTGTGTCAGATAGCTCGGCGGTCTCTTACGGCAGAGGAGTGTGCGAGGCCTCTGCACAAAGTGAAAACACAACAGCTGCTGAAGACCAAGTCAGGGACAAGTTGGAGAAGGTATGTCTGTGAGTGTGTTGGGGGGGGGGGGGGGGGGAGGAGGCATACTTAAGTAAGATTTTTCATTTTTACAGCAGTTCTATCCCTGTACGATATTGTACAGGCATGGGAATTGTTCGCCGAAAGGCAAATTTCCGCCATATTTATTTTTGTTCCGCCGAAAAAAACAAAAGTTTCTGTAAACTGAATTAAATTACATATCTTACCCAACTCACATATAGCAATTAACCCATAGTTCAGTGCTGATACCGCTGTACGCGTCCCCTTAGCAACAAGGAAGACGCCTCTAAAAAAGAGTGACCGAGACCCGTAAGGGTATCCAGGCCAGCCCGTAAGGGAGGCTGCCTTCCATATGCGCGCGCATATGCCGCCCTCTTGTCATTCTACTCTCAGCGCTCAGTGGAGCTGGTCGCTTTTGGTACGCTCCGGCTGTGTTTCAGCCTACTTGCTTGGTCTTCCAGACCTGGTTTGTGTTCCCCTTGGTGTCTTCTTGTCTCCGGACTTCGCATTTGCTGTTGAGGTGAGATCTTTCCATTTTTTACCTGAATTTTGGCGGCATTGTTGGCTTGTTTTCGGACTTACAAAATTTTTTCCAAATTTGTTTGTGAGTTGTTTTCATCATGGCCGACAATGCGGACGGGAAGAGGTTAACATCTAAACATGTAGCTGCTTCGCCCTCTCCCGTTAAGAAAAGTTCTAGAAGTTCTAGAAGTTCTAAATCGCATGGCGATACGCCCGTGTCTCTTTCGGGTTCAGAATCCAAAAAATGTAGTGATGTTGTTGTTGACGTGCCCGGAGTTTCCGGTTCGTCGGCTAAACCTGCGGATAAGCCTGTGCTCGGGGTTAAGCATGTTGTAAGGGATGTCTCGCCTGTAGGTTCTGGGCTCGCATCTGTGGATGTTGCCTCTTTGCTTTTGACATTAAGCTCACAGGTTTCGGCTTTAGCGGCTGAAGTTTCGTCAACAAAGGCGGAGCTACGTGCGCTGCCGGCAGGTGTCGGGGGTGCGTCGTCGCTGGCCAGTGTTCGTTTGCCTCCCTCTGCTACTGTTACGAGGGCGGACGTGCATGCGTCTCAGGATGGGATCTCTCAGGCTCCCGTTGGGTCTCCGGCCGGTGTCCGTTCTTCTTCACAAGGTATGTGTACTCCACGTGAGCGTTGTCTTGAGGGAGTAGCCTCGGGTCTAATCCCAGGTGAAAGTTCTGAAACACTGGCTGATATCCACCGCTTAGTCGGGGTGTCAGTGGGTGCTAAGGGCCCTGACAAGCGAACAGATGTTCCTATTCTTCCCGCCTCGTCAGTAGACTGTGGTCAGGTTGAAGGGCATCTGCTTCCGCCCAGGGGGCAGGAAGTTGGTGGTAGTATGGCTGGTTCTGGACTTGACTCTGTTAGTCAGTACGGGGACCAGCCGCCGGAGTGCACGGAAGGGCACGAAGACTACCTGGATGACGGTGCCGCCTCTCAGGCTGAAGGTGCTGGATTCTTTTTACCACGGCAGCTGCCAGATGCGGTGGCTCTGGCGGCTGGAGTGGCTTCGAAATATCTCGAGGAGGAGGTGGCGGTGAACAAATCTCAGTTTGTCCATCCTCCTTCTGCCTTAGGGGATTTCAGGAGCGCTAGGGAACCGAAAAGTTCGTTCCGATTCCGGGAGTCCCCCTCTGTGGCGGTCGAGATGTCGAAGATTTTTGCGAGAGGTCGAGCTATGTCCGATGCCTTTCCGCTGTTGTCACAGCATGGGGAGGCTCCGGAGGTGGTGGGCCCTTGGTTGGCTAAAGCGGGACAACACGTTCCTGGTTCTGCGCTCTCAAAGAGCTCTAAACTGTTGGTTCGTCCCGTCACTCTACTTGACTCTTTTGCTTTGCCGAAATCAGTTCTACCGGTGACTCCGGAACTGCTTTCTTTGCGGGAAGACGGGTATGCCAGGGATAGAATAGTCCCTTACACGGAGTCTGCTCTTCAGGCTTTGGAGGAGACGGGTAGATCTTTGCTCGAGTTGGGTTCCGTCTCTAGTTCTCTCCAACGCTCTTTGTCTAGGTCTATCGCTTCATCGTTAGACCCGTTTGAGTTCCGTTACGACGCCTCCCAGGAGGATGTGACAACTCTGTTGGCAACGCTTGCCAGGGTCTCTCAGGAACAGTTGAGCTTGTCAGCCAGGCTTTACGGGCATGCTGTGCATTCCCGCAGAACTGCCTTTTTGGCGGGTTCAAAGATCCGTGACAGGGGTACCATTGACAGACTTAAGGTATCTCCTTTTACGGAAGGGTCGCTGCTGGGTGCTTCCTCTTTGGACGCTTTGCAGAAGGAAACCCAGGACGCTAGGGATCTGGCTATTGCAAGAATTGCTCACCACGGCTTTCAGAAGGTTCAGAGCAAGCCTTCCTCTCAGAATAAGGCTCAGCCTTCTTCGTCTGGGGGGGGCAAGATGCAAAATCAGTCCACCTCTTTTCGGGGTAGGGGGCGAGGCGCGCCTTACCAGAAGAGAGGCTCCTTTGGGGGTTCTCGGGGGTCGGGGCACAAGCCTCACCCCCAATGAGGGTCTCCCGAGCCACTATTCCCAGTAACCCCCGCCTTGGTGGCAGCGGGTGGCCCCTCCAGGGCCTTGGCCGCCTGGACACGCCTGGTGTCCAGCCGGTGGATTTTGGGAATAGTGCGTTCGGGATTCCGTCTCCTCTGGGCAGAGGGGAAGGCGCCTCTGTCCAGGATACCTCCGCCTTTCAGATACCCCGTAGACCCGGAAGCCAAGTCAGCCGTTCATGCGGAGGTGGCTTCCCTGCTCCTGAAGGGTGCGATAGAGGAAGTTCGAGATCGAGAGTCCCTCGGCTTTTACGGCAGGCTGTTCGTGGTGCCCAAAGCCTCAGGGGCATGGAGGCCTGTTTTGGACCTGTCCACCCTGAACAAATACCTACGGGTAGTCAAGTTTGTCATGGAGACTCCTCTCTCTGTAAGGGAAGCTCTGCGTCCGGGAGATTGGGCCACGTCGGTGGATCTCACCGACGCGTATTTCCATGTGCTCATGCATGTTCAAGACAGGAAATGGCTGCGCTTTCTGTGGGGCGAGAAAGTGTTTCAATTTCGGGCACTCCCCTTCGGGCTTTCCCTGGCCCCCTGGATCTTCACGCTGGTCGTTCGCCAGCTTTGCTCCCTTGTCAGACAAGAGGGGGTACGCCTACGGGCGTATTTAGACGATTGGTTGAATCTGCATCAGGATCAGTACATGTGCAGAACTCAGACTGCGAGGGTTCTCGACCTGGCGGCTCAGCTGGGCTTTACTGTCAATCTAGGGAAGTCAGAGTTAGAACCATCCCAACGCTTCACTTACCTGGGCATGGATTTCGATACGGTGGAGTGGTTAGTCCGTCCCTCTCAAAAGAGGGTGGACAAGCTTCAGAACTTGGTTCGCTTGTTGAAAGGAAAGGATGTGTCCACGGCCCGGGAGTTGTCCTCCCTACTGGGGCAGATGGAATCGATGGCTCCCCTTGTGCCTCTAGGCAGGGTCCACAAGAGGCCGTTTCAGGCGGCTTTGAGGAGGCAGTGGGACCAAGCCTCTCAGGGCTGGAATGTTCGCATAGGACTGGGGAGTTGGTTCAGCAACACTACAAGTGTTTGGCTGCTCCCCTGGGTCTCTCAGGGTGTTCCGATCGTTCCTCCGGCGCCGGAGAACATTCTAGTTACAGATGCATCCATGACAGGCTGGGGTGCTCATTTGGCCGATCAGACAGCCTCCGGTCTGTGGGATCTCTCCCTAGCTCCTCAGCACATAAACGTGCTGGAGCTGGAGGCTGTGTCTCTGGGTTTACGGGCTTTCATGCCGCTTCTGGGGGGCAGTCATGTACAAGTCCACACGGACAATACGACTGTGGCCGCTTATATAAATCGGCAGGGGGGCACACGCTCGCAGAAGCTGTCGGAGAGCGCTTGCCGTCTTTTGGTTTGGTGCAGCTCGCACAACATACTTCTCTCAGCGAAGTACCTGAAGGGCACGCTCAATGTTTTGGCGGATGCCCTCAGTCGGGGGGACAAGGTTCTGCATTCAGAATGGACCCTCTCCCACCAGGCGTTGGACCGTCTTTGGGTTCAAGTAGACAAGCCTTGCATAGATCTGTTTGCAACGAGATTCTCGACCAGGCTTCCCCTTTTCGTCTCACCGTTCCCGGACCCTCTGGCGTGGGCGGTGAACGCGTTGGATCTGGATTGGACAAATCTGCAGGCTTACGCTTTTCCTCCGTTTTGCCTGCTAGGGAAGGTGGTAAGAAAAGTGGATCTGGAAAAACCAGCACTGGTGCTGGTCGCTCCTCTTTGGCCCAGCCAGCACTGGTATCCAGACCTTCTGCGGCTGGCAGTGCGCCCACCCATTCCTCTAGGCGTTCGAAGGGGCGACCTGTTACAGCCCAGGTCAGGGGTCCCGCACGAGAATCCGCAAGCGTTGCAGCTTCACGGCTGGATTCTGTCAGAATCGCTCTGCGTCGTGCCGGGGCCTCGGCCACAACTCTGAGACTGGTACAGAAAGCACACAGAGACTCAACTAGCTCCGTTTACTCTTCTCATTGGGCTGCATGGGCCAAGTGGTGCTCTGAGAATAAGGTTCAACATCTTTCCCCAAGGTCCATGGAGGTAGCCAACCACCTCTCTTGGTTGGCTAGTAGGGGGGTCTCTCCTTCTTCACTGAGAGTTAGAAGGTCTGCGATTTCTTCCACTCTTAGACAGCTCGGTCGCAAGATCAATCTTGACGGTGTCATTTCAAGCGTGCTTAAGGGAGCTGCCCTTGACGCAGCTCTCTCAAGATCACAGCTCCCTGCCTGGGATCTGTTTGTGGTTCTCCGTTTCCTTGCGTCGGAGGACTTTGAGCCTCTCCGGTTGGCTAGTTTACCTAATTTGACAAGAAAAACTTTGTTTTTGGTCTTGCTCGCCACAGCTAGGAGGGGTAGCGAGGTGCACGCTCTTTCTGGTCTCGCTAAAGATATTTCCCTGGAGAGGGATGGCTCCTACTCTTTGAAATTTACGTCTAATTTTCTCGCTAAAAATCAAAAGCCTGGTCAGGCTTCGCCTTTCATTCGTATTCCACCCTTGAGCGATATACTCGCTCCTGGAGACCCCGATCTGTCAAATTGTCCTGTCAGGGCGTTAAGCAGCTACCTGTCTAGGTCTTCGCCGATTCGCTCGGAAACTCAGAAATTATTGTTTATATCCCTCAACACCGTGCGGGCGAAGGATATCTCGAAGGTCACCTTGACTAAATGGGTTTCACTGACCATTAAGCAAGCATATGGATGGTGGCAACGCCAGTCTGGCGAGGTCAGGGCGGTGCTTCCGCTTACGTCAGCCAGGACTCACGAAGCGAGGGCTTGGGCGTCTTCTGTGGCCGTGCTTCGCTCAGGGCGCCTATCAGAGGTCCTGGCGGCGGCTTATTGGAAATCTGAGGACGTGTTCATCAATTTTTATTTGAGAGACATTGCGGCAAGGCGGCAAGATGGCAGTGCGGCTTTGCCGTCTCTCGTGGCTGCAGGGCAGGTCCTGCGGTCTTAAGTTGGTAAGTACCCTCCTCCTATAGTAGCAATCTGCTATATGTGAGTTGGGTAAGATATGTAATTTAAGGTAGGTCAAATGGAGACAGGGATATTACTCTTCATACACAAAGGGAAGCCACTGAGTTGTGTCGCCATTTTTTCTTGGCAGGCTGGGAATTCGAACACATCGAACAGGGAACGCAGAAGAAGAAGAAGAAGAAGAACACGTCGAACATTCGAATGACGTAAATAGAACAAACGTCACATTTTTCAGGCAGCGTAAGTGAATGACGTCAGAAAATGACGACACCGCCAGAAATAAAAACAATGCGACACGCCTCCCAACCACGAGGTCAAAAACACGTGGGCATCTAATGAAATCGGTACAAAGCCGTTCTCTTTGCCAGTGACATCGTAATAATCACCAAAGCTAACATTGAAGCTCCGGTAGCAGGTAAGAGAGTGTCTCCCAACCCGTGATGCTCACAGCGTGATTGCATCAGAATACCACATGTTAAAACCGGTGTTTGAACTAGCTAACAGCCCGGTAGTATTAAGAACAAGTGTCTTGTGTATGCAGCCCTCGTTCTACTGTACGCTGGCAGCAGATAATACAATAATTGAAGTCCTTCGAGGCATAAGGGGCCCATAAGGCGAAAAATTGCTTTAATTCCACCCTCAAAAAGTCCCAGCCTTCAAACCGTAACAAATAACAGTACGCACTATTAAGCAAAATTATAAACCAAGCCTTGATTATTAATTTTTATTATTACACTTGTATCAAACAAGTGACCTCCACCTTTTGATTGGTGTTTTTATTACATTTGAATCGGACTTGTGGCCTTTCAAAGTTGCGGTGACCTTTGACTTTCAACAGAGGTCATATGTAACAGTGGTTTTTAAAAACATAATTTAGTTGGCTCATATATCTGAGACAAATGATCGGACAACAGCCCTTTACATTATCGTGACACATATTTTTCTGAGGCACACTGGACAGTAATAGTGCAAAGGGTGGGGTTAATCAAGGGAGTGAACCCCCCCTAAAAACACCACCAACCTGTCGTTTTTTTTGGTTTTTTTAATGCCGTTTTGATCGCTCTTGCGTTTACAACCCATCTCATCAAATCGTAATTTATTTCCAGGCTACCAGCAATAAAATACCTCAACATGAGGAACAAATTTAAAATAAACTCTGGCAAAAGACGTGACGTCACAAAGTTTGAGTATGCGCAACATTTTCGTTTACCAGTGCACTTCGTTACCTGCCCATTGCTGCTTTGGGTGATATTTTTTAAATAACTATTCCTATGCAGATGTTTGTGTAATTGGCCGTTTTCAAAACATACCCATTTTTCGATTTTTCGGTCCAAAATTCAAAACGGGCACTGTCTTCCGAGACTCATAGCTCCGAAACGAACCCACTACCCTATATTTTTTTTATGCTGAATGCATAGCAGACAGATCGAACTTAAAAAATAACCAACTTTTGGGAGAAACCAATTTATATTTAACGGGTCCAGTGAACTACCTTAAGGGGAGACAGGGTAGGCGGGCACTTTTTATTTTTATTTTGGAAACAGCTTGCTGCTTGTTTGATTTTTGCAAGCAGAATAACCTAATTAAGGGAAACCATTTTAAATTTTGAGTGAAAAGCAATTTTGGGGGGTTTTATTCACCAAAATGTGAAAAAAACGTTATAAAATGTGCTTTTTTTTAAATGTTGCAGTTTGTGAACCAGTGCATGTTTTGATCCAATTTTTCTTCTTTGCAGCAATATGTGTGTGTTTAATAATTCTGTGCATCGAAAAGCATTTCTAAGCAATATATTATTTTAATTTAGCATTTTCAGTTACCGGTTCAGTTCTGATAAGAAAAATACATGAGATCCTAACTGTCAGACTCATAAAAACCCAACCAATGCACTGAACTCTTATTCCATGCACAGAACTGATGCTGTACAACTCATAAACAACATATACAAAAACTGAACAAATCCATCAAGCCTTTCAAAAGTTGCAACATTTTAATTGTAGCGTTTTGTCTGAAAATTACATTCAGAGAAAACAGCATTTTAAAGATTTGAACCAGTACATACAAAAACAAGTAGCACAGTGCACCCTGAATTCATATGTTTTTATCAGAATGACCACTTTACTATGATGGGGAAATGATTTGATGATCAAATTATCCGGACTTTTTTTTAAAAATCATTTGAAAACTCATCTATGTTAGTGCAGATATGAATCAAAACGAAACTGTCGGACTCATAAAAACACAAGGAATCCACTGTATTCTTATTCCATGCACAGAAATGGTGCTTCACAAATCATAAACAACATATACAAAATTGGAACAAATCCATCTAGCCATTCAAAAGTTACAACATTTTAATTACCACATTTTGTCTCAAATTACATGTAGAGAAAACAGCATGTAAAAGAGTCTCACTAGTACCCCGGTAAACTAGTACCACAGAAGAGCTTGAATTAATGGGGTGGTTTTTTTTAACCAGAATAACACTTTAACTATGAAGGGGAAATGATTTGATAATCAAATTATCAGATTTTTTTAATTTAAAAAAAAATCATATGAAAACATTAAAAAAGTCAATTATCTGTGTTTGTGCTGATATGAAAATATTGATCAGAACCAAACTGTCAGACTCATAAAAACCCAACGGATGCACTGATTTCTTATTCCATTGCATAAAAATGATGCTTCACAAATCATCAACAGCATTACATAATTATATATACACAAATGGAACAAAGCTATCAAGCCATTCAAAAGTTGCAACATTTTAATTACAGTATTTCTGTGCTCAATCCTAACACTGCAGCAAATTTCTGTAAAGCTGAATGTCCCTTTCCATGTACCAACATGGTCATACGCGGATTATTTTAAATGCAACTTTACCACCCAAAGCGTTGCAAACACCGGGAGAAGAGTAAACAACTGCAGACTTGAATGGACACTCATATGCACTCCAGATGCAGGGCCTGTGCAAATCCTTGGGCTGATGCATCACCTTCTTTCATAATCAGACTGCTATCAGACAAGCATTCAGTACAGGATATAGACCTTTCAGCAATAGATTGAGCTGATCAATGTTGACAAAAGCCCAACACATGTCAGCGGAGTGACGTTGCACAGTACCAGTATCCATATCTGCTTGTGATGGGTCAGAAGATGGCAAAGTATCTGTATCTTCTTATGGTTGGTCAGAAGATGGCAAAGCTGATGTTTCTGCTGTGGAAGAGGGTAGTTCCGGTTCAGCAAACTTTTCCATCAGGTCAATCTTTCTCCTCGCTGCCACCACAGGAGGACTGGTTCTCCCCTTGCTCCAACCTAATAAATACACAAACACTGATTTAATATTTGATACAACTGTCCATGGTTTTTGTTTGTAATAAGCTGCAAATTTTAAGACTCAATATAAACGTCAACAAGTGCTTGTACTTTATTTTGCAAATGACCATGTTACATGGGGTGTACCTCAACTTTTTGGCTAGGCCGGTAAATCAGAAATCCCAATCAGCCCCCAACCACTGAACCAGGCGGGTTTTCTTACAACCACCTCAGCGGCTCGTACCCACATATGTCGGTTGACGAACACACACACACACACACACAAGACATTCATTAATTTAAGTTTTAACAATGACTCATACTCATTACATGTGGATTTGCACTACTTATTAATACCCAAACACACACAACTTAATGACAAAAAAGTGTATGTTTTAATATATATAATGATAAATAATTGAAAATAAAAGCAGCCACGAAAAAGCAAAAGAAATCAAAGTATTCTCACCCTGTCACACACTAAACCTCACAGAAGGTTATCCCATATATATATATACATACCAGCCCCTATCACAAAATTTACATGTCAAGTTTACAATGGGATTTGAGTAACCACACAATCACATACAATGATACACACAGGAACTAATACTGAAACTAGCTGAATTATTTTCTTTCTTTCTTCCTTTCTTTTCATATTTTTCTTTTAAAATTAATTCATTTCATCACACTTGCTATGTATTTGCTTGTTTCTTGTCTGTTGTCTGTTTTGTGTGTGTGTGTGTGTGTGTGTGTGTGTATGTGTGTGTGTGTGTGTGTGTATACATTTTCAGATTTCCTAAACCTAGCACTGTTTGCAGGTGATCTTTATGCTTTTGATTCATGAGTTGCCGCCCCAGTCCTTTAGTTTAACTCTTTTTTTTTTCCTTTGGTGAAGTAAATTGGATATATTTTTTTATTCCTTAGTTAATGGAAAAGATTTGACAACAATATTGCTGTCAATGATAGGTTGGTCAGCCATGCTGGTGTAAACCAATCCTTTAGAATTAGAGAACGCTCTCTAGTAAGGTACTTATTTTCCTACGGTCAATGACCAGAAACAGAAACTGTGTCAGTCGTACATCGCTCAGATGCTGCTTCTCAGTTTGACCACAGACAAAGAATAATGATGACATGTTACACCATAGTAAGCTCTCAAGGACTGGCCAGCGAAGAACAATAAAATAGGGGTTGTGAAGACGATATCACAGAGATGATCGCGGGAGGGGGGGGGGGGGGGGGGGGGGGGGGGAGGGGGTTGCGGCGGCGGCATGGTCAGTAAATTGGATCAAGAAACCCGCAAAATACTTCAGACACAAACTGTTTATCATTTACCTGCAAACCCTAACACATTCTTACAACAACAACAACAACATAACAATGTGCAATAAATCACGTTGTCAAACAAACAAGATCGAAAAGAGAAAGAAGCAAAACCCACCTCGTCGAGTCAAGAATCTTAGAATGTCGTCTGCTTCAATTCGATCATGTTGGTTCATTTCGGAGTGTTGTTACTTCCTTCTACTGTTCGCTGCTGCTGGTTCATCTTTCTCTGATATTTCTTGCCACTATGCCGAACATTTCCAATGTTAGGGTTGTTCTCCGCAGCTCAAAACTTTGAAAAATGCTGCTGAATCGGTGAAAAAGTCATGGATTTGTTGACACCGGGGGACTGATAAGTTGTCTACTGCGCTTGCGCCAAATGCCTTTGACCTACATATATTTGCATATATTAATTCCGGGGTTTCGGTTGGAACGGATTCTCTCTCTTTGTGCCTATGTCAACGGAAATTCCCCAACGGTGATGACGTCATCTTGAAGAACGGAAATTTCCACACAGTTTGAACAGCGAAGGGTCATGTCATGTGCGCACATTTACCAGCACGGAGTATCCAAAGTAGACCATTTTTTCGATTTTTTTGATAAAACACAGACAAAAACAACAAAACATCGGTTTGAAAATGGTTTTATTTACATGAATACATGTCTAAAATGACAAAAGCAGATTATTGAATGCATTCCAGGATGTTCAAAGGTGTGAAAAATGCAACAACCCCAAAAAGGTGTATGAGACCAAAAATAACTCATTTTGCCTGCCCGGTCTCGCCTTAATCAAATATTTTAGTAATAAATTTTCATTTGATTAATATACTTACCCAACTCACATCGTTTATTCCCTCCCGCCTCCCCGCTGTGGGGGGTATGGGGGTCTAAAAAAGTAGTGAGTTGGGCTTCGTGTAGAATGACAAGATGGCGGCATATGCGCGCGCATATGGAAGGCAGCCTCCCTTACGGGCTGGCCTGGATACCCTTACGGGTCTCGGTCACTCTTTTTTAGAGGCGTCTTCCTTGTTGCTAAGGGGACGCGTACAGCGGTATCAGCACTGAACTAGGGTTAATTGCTATATGTGAGTTGGGTAAGTATTAATCAAATGAAAATTTATTACTAAAATTTTTAATTTAATGGCAAACTTGGAGCTCAGATGACACCAGATTGCACCATCTGGGTTCTTTGGAGAAAATTTTTTTCCGGGGGAGCATGCCCCCGGACCCCCCTAGTAAGACTAGGCGCTTCGCGCCGTCGACTTTGATATTACTTACAAGTTTTCAGCCTTTTTTATATTTTTCAATTCCCATGCCTGATTGTAAATAGCTGTCAGCTATTGCAAGAACGGGTAAATTATGGTACATTATTAGGCAAAAAAAAAAAATAGGTGTGGTTACGGTAACATAGCCAAAAAAAATAGGGTAGGAAGGTAGGCAATCACTTTTTCTTTTTTTTTACTTTTTTTTCTAATGTGTACAAATTAAACTTACTTGACAGGGAAATAAATGTGCGACTCGGGCGATTTTGCTTTCATTGCGTTTTCTGCACTCGTTTTTTTTTTTTTTTTTTTGACAAATGTAATAAAAAGTTATAGGGTCGGCCCCTAAAAATAGGGTAGGTCGGGTTACCGTAACCACACCTATTTTTTTTTTAGGCCTTATCATTGTTTTTTTTTTGTGGTTTTTTTTGTATTTGCCAAGCACATCATTGTGGGGCTTTTAATCAGTAACATGCATCCGTCAACAATGTATCATCATTCATCCTTCAACATGTATCATAAATGGTAAGTATAAATATGTATACAACATTAAGACATAACAGACAGACGAGAGAGAGAGAGAGAGAGGGAGAGAGAGGGAGAGAGAGAGAGAGAGAGAGAGAGAGAGAGAGAGAGAGAGAGAGAGAGAGGCGGGGGGGTGGGGGTGGGTAATGATGGTGGTGGTATCCTTTATAATGTATACTTAATATCAAACGTTCCATGAACAAACTTCACCTCGTCTCGACTTATACAGTACTCACAATCTTCTAATGTACATTTCATTTTCCAATATACTATTCAAATCGTATCTATCACCATACTTATATTTACTAATACACATTTTTGCAATCAAAATAATGTGATTAATTACCTTATTATGTTGGCATATTTTATTAGGTTGATAACCAAACAAGACATCGTGTTCTGAGAGGTGCACATTTAATCCTGTATTTCTAAAAATATAATGGACAACATTTTCCCAAAAGCACGTCAACTTCTCACACTGCCAAAAAAAATGTTCAACATAATCAATGTGTTTACAAAATGTACATAATTTTGTTTCTCTAATTTTCATTTTATTTAATAATATATTCGTGGGATAAATATTATGTAAAATTTTCCATTGTAACAATCTCAATCTTTCTTCTTTTGTACATTCGCTTGCTAACAACCAATAATTGTGATCTAGTTTAACCTGATATTTATGTAACCAAAATGTAACAGCGCAAGGCTCGCTCGCTTTAGACTGGACTATCAGCATGCGAAATTTTCTCGCGGAAGGGTTAGTGATCACAGGGTTCCGCGTGTCAAGGTCATTATTGTGTTCGCCTGCTCGCGGGCTGGCTGTGTTTTTGCGAAGGGCAAGCGCTCGCACAGCGGTCTTCATTGCACCGTACTCAAAAAATCTGGAAGGACTGTATCCTATCTTTGTGCACAGCTGGTTAAAAGGAATCATATCTCCGTTATCCCAAATATCTTTCACCGTATCTAAGTGTGCTTCTATCCATTTTTTAAAATATAAGCTTTTATTTTTATACATCACATTTATATTGTTCCATAAACATTGATCACCAAAGCGATCTTCTCTCTCATAAATCAATGCTTTATTATGGATCCATTTTAAGAGAACTTCTTTCCAAAAGTTTGATCGAATGCATTCAATACCTTGAAACTGTTTCAGTGGTGTTGTGGCTTTAAAACAAAGTAAATTTCTTCCCAATACCTGATAAAGACTTTTAAATGGAATCGTTGTCCACGGTTCATATTTTCGTTGTTGAAGTTTTGCTGCCCATGTGAGTAAAAAAGAAGTCTGCATATCGTGGACGTTTATCATGTTAATACCACCTTCTTCCACCACATTACACAATACATTTCGTTTAACTTTTTCAAAGGCTTTTGTATTTGAGTACTTCCTTTTCCATAGAAATCTGAACAAAATAGTATTCAACTTATCGAGAACTTTAACAGGGGCAAGAAGCGCCTGCATAGCGTAAACAAATTGTGAGACTAAGAAGGACTTAATAATACACAATTTGCCGCTTATACTTAAATTCCTTCTTGACCATCTGTGAAAAATATATCGAAGAAGGTGAAAAGAATACAAAATATTTTTTAAATATGGAAAAAGTGAAAGCTAATTTAACATTTATGGACAGATTAATTGATGAAAATGGCTCTCAGATAACGACGCAAAAAGGTATTTTACAGGAACAAGTGAGATTTTACAATAACGTGTTTCATAAAAATGGGAATTTTGTTGAGGAGGATGCTGAAAGTAAAGTTCTTAATTTAAATATTCCTCAGTTAAATGACGAACAAAAATATGTTTTGGAACCTTATTTTACCGTGTTAGAAATCGGCAGGGTGCTGTATTTATTTTAAAAAAATGGTTCGTCACCAGGTTTAGACGGATTGACTACAAGTTTCATGAAATTTGTTTGGCCTAAAGTAAAAAGTATGGTGGTTAATTCCCTTCAAAATGTATTTAGAGTCGGTGAATTGTCAGATACTCAGAAAAGAGCAGTTATCACGTTGATTCAAAAGGGTAAAGATTTGCCGAGAGGTAGCCTTAAGAATTGGAGACCTATATCTGTAACCAATACAGATTATAAAATGCTGGCAAAATGTTTATCGCAGCGCTTATCTGGTGTTATTTCTGACCTCGTGTCAGAAGATCAGACAGGATTTATTAAGGGAAGAAAGGCAAGTAACTTGATTAGATTAATCGATGATGTCATTAATTACGCAAATGAAAGAAATCAACCCGGTATATTACTTGCCCTTGACTACGCCCGAGCCTACGATTCCATCTCAAAAGACTATGTGGTCTGGTCCTTTAAAAAATTATTATCATTGTTATTATTATTATTATTCAGGAGACTGGTGAGGGAGAGGACGAGGGTGTGACGGAGGAAAGCAGGGAGGGAACTCTGGCCGACCAGGTGTTTGAGAGTGTGTGCACCAAGCTGAGAGAGCTGTACCCCACACAGTGCATGGACCACCAGTGGTTACAGGTTGGTGTACCAACAATCAAAGGTGTTTGGTTATGCTCACAGAGGATGTGAGCAAGTGTTTCTGGTTGTGATGAATCAGGTGTTATAATAGGTAGGAAGGTCTTTCTTTCTTTATTTGGTGTTTAACGTCGTTTTTCAACCGTTCAAGGTAGGAAGGTCTTCAAATTGAGGACATTTTACTGACAGTTTGAACAGAAAACCTGAAAAAGCAAGGACTTGGGGGGGGGGGGGGGGTGAATGTGTCCTGTCCACTGTATTTGCAATGTCGGCTCCCAAAAATGCAGACTTTCTTTTGTTCCCTTGGCCTGTGAGATTGACTAGAATATCGCTGTCATGATAAAGTAGGGACACTGTTCACAGGTGTCGAGGGTGTCCTTTCATGTAGAGGTTATTCAATAGGTTAGTGTGGGGGAGGGAAGGGGGGGGGGGGAGGTTTTGCAATGTGGGTTTGAGCAAGAGTGTGGGTATTCAATCTTGAGACAAGTTCATTTGACTTGTGAGTACACAAACAAACTGAACGATATTTTAATGTTTTTGTGGGTGTTTTTTCTCTCTCTTGTGTGACTTGCACAGAGGACAGCGGAGGAACAGACCAGGCTGTGCCTGAAGCAGTTAAACGTGCCAGCAGAGCAGGGCACCACCCCCAGTCAAGGCACACCTGTCAGCCCTCCACAGGCTGGCACCACCCCCACCTCCCTCTCCCTGTCCCCACAACAGAGCCGACGTCTGCAGCAGACACTAGAGGGAGCAGCCACTGGCCAGGTGAGTTCTGCTCAGCTCTGTACTCCTTGCAACGCTGGATGTGTTTCTGCTTCACCTTCTTTGTAAGGCCAACGACAAGAAAGTTTTGTTTCCCCCTCCCGGCCCTGTGTGTCCTCCCTGACCCTGGAACTTGTTTTTTACTCTTCAAAATGACAACTTTCGATTCTGCAGACTTTATAAGGATTGTTACTCTTATACGACACCCAGGGGACAGAGTTCACACAATGTTTGGGCAATAAAAGGATATGTACTTACTTACCGCCTTTCACGCCTGGTGGCGTGTAGGGCAGCGACAAAAAAAGGATATGTGCACCTGTGTAAATAAAAAATAAACTTCAATCAAAACAAGGAAACAAAGTGAGGGTTCTACTTTTTGTGACGGCCTTGTTTTAGGAAACGTACATTTATTTTAATTTTTTGTACCTTGCCAGTTTAAGGGCAGAAAATGGCCGTTGAAACAGTTGATGATTCCAGCTTGAAGTTGGTCTCACCACCTTTTGTATTGTCGTGAACCAAAATATTATGCAGTGTAAATGGTACACTGTATTTCACAATGTTGCCTCTTGTCACAAGTTGCCTTTTGTTTCAGTCTCGGCCTGCTGACGGTCCTGCCTCCCTAGGGTCTATCAAGGACTCGAAGAGCGACACAGACCAGCAACAAGATTTGCTGACCGAGAGAGATGAAGTGTTAGCCCACCACAATGCGGCTAGATGTGACACAGACCAGACACAGAACTTGCAGACCAGGATGCACGAAGTGTTAGCTCAGCACAAGGCGACCATTGAGCGCCAGGACGCAACGTTGCGGCGAGCGGGAGACGTGCAGCGAACACTGGTGGCCCTCAACCAGCGCAGTCTGCAGGACCCCGCTGACCACCGGCTGGCCGCAGACATCGACAGCAGGCTGAGGGAGTACCAGGCGCTGCTTGACCGGGCAGACACCCTGCAGCAAGAGGTGTCACGCCTCGCACAGCTTCATGCATCGCTCGCCATGTCGCAGCCACATCAACCGCTTGCAGGTAAGAAAACAGAGGAGATTCCTGTTTAATGTTATGTTTTACATTCCCTCTTTTTGTAAAATGTTCCTCTTACAAAATCGGATACTTTGTGTGCAGCATCTAGGCTGGGGGAAGCTGAGAAAAATGTATATTTGCGCACTATAAAGAACCCTTGGCTTTTGCAGGGCAAAATTGTAAGATGTTAAAACAAAATGTCAAGCCTAAAATGAATGTGCTAAAAGGTAGCTCTTTCTCACTGTAAAGAGAAAGTTGATGGTCAGCAAGGGACGGCATAGTGACATCCCCTTAGTTACACAGGAAAAATTGTGCGAATCGCCGCTCACACACCCACACTCCCTTTTTCCTCTCGAGTTTAGTAGTCATCTGTTTTCATACCTGCTCCTCATGCTTCTTTGCCAGGGGCCACCACAGCGCCGCACAATCTTCTTCAGCCTGGTATCAAGCCCGCATTGCCCGTGCCAGGATTTGCACAGAGAGCCCAACCTTCACAGCTGTCGTCTGGCTTGGGATCAGCCTTTGTCTCGGTGCAGTCATCGTTCCCAGCTTTAACCAACATGAGACCCACCCTGGTCGCACCCTTCCAGTTTCCCTCAGGTTTGAACCAGCCAGGCTTTCAGTTCCAGGGCCCTGCGTTCTCTGCTTTCAGTGCTCCGTTGTCTGCCTTTAGCTGTCTGCCCACTACCTCTCTGGCTTCCGCTGGTGCAGGGAGCATGGCTCCGTTGTCCGCAAACTTCATGGTTCCCGGCTGTGTCAGACCTTTTGGCGGTCTGCCAACAACCTCTGTGCCGTCCAGTGCTTTGGGAACTGGGAACAGCTTTCCTGCAGCTACTCCGCCGCACAGATATTTCTCTCCCAGGTCTTCTTGTCCAAATTCTGCGGGATCTTTGGCCAACTTAACAACAACGTCTGTGGCTTCAGGTGCCGGAGGATCTCCGTTGGGAAGATCCGTTACCAGCAATGCAAGCATTTCACTGCGACAGGAGCTGAAGAGTTTGGTGAACCAAACCGTCCAGACCGCTGCAACACCAGTAAGGCAGCGCGACGAGGATGAGAGAAAACAGCTACAGAGTAACTGCGCCCCAGGGTTGTCGGAAGCTTGGGCTTTTGACACGAGCGACAAGGAGCCTGCCCTGCTCAGTTCCACATTGTCATCGCAGAAAGCCAGGCCTGGCGGTGGCACCACCTGTACCAGCGCCGGTGCCAAAGAGTGTTTGCAGGGAGGTGTCGGTGTAGCCGTCCGCAAGGCAAAGGGAGGTAAGTGTACACACTCATATTATTCATAGTTAATATTTAGAGCGCTGAGAGCACAGATCCCTGTGGGTTGCATTCTATAAGCTGTCATTATTATTATATGATATTATACCAGGGGGGACTCCATCGTTATTATATCGGCTTTACTGGGAAAGGGTAGTGGCATCACATGTCCATAATCAGGAGTGTACATATTCATTTTGTTAGAAGGCTGATTGGGTAAAAAGGAATCCATGTTTTGGGAAGACGAAGATGCGGTATGAAGAGGTATGAAGTATTACTATGGTTACAAATGTGAGGTATGAAGCATCACTATGGTTACAAATGTGAGGTATGAAGCATCACTATGGTTACAAATGTGAGGTATGAAGCATCACTATGGTTACAAATGTGAGGTATTAAGCATCACTCTAGTTGCAATGATGAGGTATCAAGCATCACTATAGTTACAAGATGAGGTATCAAGCATCACTATGGTTACAAGATGAGGGATTAAGCATCACTATGGTTACAAGATGAGGTATTAAGCATCACTATGGTTACAAGATGAGGTATTAAACATCGCTATGGTTACAAGATGAGGTATTAAGCATCAATATGGTTACAAAATGAGGTATTAAGCATCACTATGGTTACAAGATGAGGTATCAAGCATCACTATGGTTACAAGATGAGGTATCAAGCATCACTATGGTTACAAGATGAGGTATCAAGCATCACTATGCAGGGCTTCATTTACTAGTGCGCCATTGCACATTAAATCTGAAAATGTCCCGTCACAATTCCCTTCAGTGCGTCAAAGGGCGCATTGAGATTACGTACCACTGCGCCACCAAACGTACACTTTACATCGGATTACACACACTCACATGCACACACATACACACACACACACACACACACACGCACATATATATATATACACACACACACACACACGCACATATATACACACACACACACACACGCACATATATATATATACACACACACACGCACACACACACACACACTCACACTGATAACACGATATAGCGGTTAATTCTCAGATGGCACCATATTGCACCATTTTGCATCTTTGGTCAAAACGCGTACACTACAGGCCTCTTTGGCGCTTCTTGGCTTCGACTATGTCCCAACGGAATTTGGTTGAGGGGGACAAATGTCCCATTGCCTTTTTTTCCCAGGTTAAACCCTGACTATGGTTACAATGATGAGGTATCAAGCATCACTATGGTTACAAAGATGCGGTATCAAGCATTACTATGGTCACGACGATGAGGTATGAAGCATTGCAATGGTTACAATGATAAGGTATGAAACATTACTATGGTCACGACGATGAGGTATGAAGCATCGCTATGGTTACAGATACAGCCACTGCACCACGCATCCCACGGGGCTTTGTCTTCACTGCAACACAGCCGTCATCCACAAAGGAGAGTAAGAACACCGCCCCCATCACCACCACCACCCCCATCACCACCACCGCCCCCATCACCACCCCCACCACCAACAACAGCAACCAGAAGCGCCAGAGACCTGTGTCTCCCCCTCCCCCTGCCGTCCCGTCCAGCCCCACAAAACTAGCAGCTCCGGCCAAGACATCCCCTCAGGCATTCAAGGCACTGCTGCCGCTCAAACCCATCAAGGTTTGTATACAGTGGAACCCCCTTTGAAGACCCCCCAATATAAGACTCCCTCCAAGGGAGATAACTAGCCTTTTCTGTTCGGCAACACACAACTTAACGTTGGGCTTTTCTCGGAAACTATAAAAGTGACCGGGCTCAAATTTTATGTGAACGTGACTCATTGTGTTGTGAATAGCAATTTCTTCCTGTCCATCTGATGCCTCATATAATATTCAGAACTGCGAAAGTGACTCGATCGAGCGTTTGCTCTTCTTGTTACATGTGTTTTTATGTTTGTCTTGGAGTTGTAAAATGCGTCGAGCTGTTATTTTGACTTGTGGTATAGAAAAGTGAATTATTATCATTATCATCATCATTATTATCATTATCATCATTATTATTATTATTATTATTATTATTATTATTCAGGTGTCCACCAACCGGTACGCGGCGCTAGCCTCACTGGGGGCAGGCAAGCCTGACACAGACATCCAGGAAACTGCTCACCCTGTGTGCAAGTTGCTGTCAGCGTCTTTCTCTGCGTCCTCAGACAAGGTCAGGAATGAGAACATTTCTACTATTGGAGAATCACTCCTTGTGAAGTTCACTTGGTGTTTTTTATATGGAAAATGGACAGACTTTGCTGACTGTGGTGCTGATAGCAACACACGTGAATTCTTCCCTTTGAACCTCTCTAGGTGTTCATGTCTTCTCGTACATCAGGGTAAAGAAAACTGAAACATTTGTCTACATTTTGGGCTATAGAAGATTTGGCAAACCTTATTTCCTCTTTGACAATGTTTTATTTTCGTGTCTGATGCGTGCAGGCAGAAGAGGGAGAACAGACCAACCGTGGCCGCAAGACGGCAGCGAGCGACACTGAGGGGCAGGGCCTGAGCACCAAGAAAAGAAGCCTGGGGGCTGGGGACACAGGCCTTGAGCTTGGGTCGGACCCAGCAGAGGGAGACGCTGACGACTGGCAGGTGAGCGGTTCCAGACGGCACCGCAAAAGGGAGGGCAGGAGGAAGTCTACCCGCCAGCCTCAGCGCAAGCAAGGGTCCACCCCGCCCATGACCTCTGTCTCACGCAGCAGTCGCAGCAGTTCTTCCTCGTCAGAGACCAGAGGTTTCACCCCTGTGGGCGGCACTGGTTGGACCAGGTCAAGAAGCACAACGCCCACAGGTGTAACAGATAGCGGGGCAAGGTGCACAACGCCCACAGGTGTCACAGGTAGGAGCGGGGAAAAGTGCACAACGCCCACAGGTGTGTCAGCCTCAGTGTCCAGCTCACGTCGCACCCCACCTGTGGCGTCGTCTCGCGCCTCTCCTCTCCCCGTGCCTGAGAACTGGGAGGACGAGATTGACCCTTACCCTGTGAGGCGCGGCATGATCTCCTCTCACCCCACCCGCCTGGCCTGTTCCAGCTGGACCGACCCCCCATCCCCTTCCCGCCCCCTCCTCCCCGGGCCCCCCGCCCCCCTCAAGCCGGTCAGGACCAGGTGCGGGATAACCAAGCGACCCCCGTGCCTCATGTCCATGGTGGTGAAGCCGGCTAACCCAGAACTGTGCCGCATAGAAAACCTGGCGTCTGGCGCCGTTTGTAAAGATGGCCAGTCTGCCAGTATTGTTTCTCAAGTCAGCAACCCCTCAGCTAGTGCCGTGTCCAAAGACAGCACTTCTCCTCAAGTCAACAAATCCTCAGCTAATGCCGTGTCCAAAGACAGCACTTCTCCTCAATTCAACATCTCGGCCAGTGCCAGTGTTGTTCCCCAAGCAGACAACCCCTCGACCAGTGCCTTGCCTCAGCTCGATAGTTTCTCCTTCTCCAAGAAGCTGCCAGCGGCGTGCGATGCTGGGTCGGCTTCAGGTCGGCCGCGGCTCAACGTCAACAAGGGCTTCCTGGGACAGCTAATAAGCAACAACGAGCAGTCCAACTGGGGCCGCCAAAGCCCCACCAACAACAGGTCAAGGAGGAGCTCGCTCACACCAGGTACGTACTGACAAAGCCCCACCAACAACAGGTCAAGGAGGAGCTCGCTCACACCAGGTACGTACTGACAAAGTCCCACCAACAACAGGTCAAGGAGGAGCTCGCTCACAACAGGTACGTACTGACAGATGTCAGGCACCAGGAGGAACTCGCTCACACCAGGTACGTACTGACAGATGTCAGGCACCTGGAGGAACTCGCTCACACCAGGTACGTACTGACAGATGTCAGGCACCAGGAGGAGCTCGCTCACACCAGGTACGTACTGACAGATGTAAGGCACCAGGAGGAACTCGCTCACACCAGGTACGTACTGACAGATGTCAGGCACCAGGAGGAGCTCGCTCACAACAGGTACGTACTGACAGATGTCAGGCACCAGGAGGAACTCGCTCACACCAGGTACGTACTGACAGATGTCAGGCACCAGGAGGAGCTCGCTCACAACAGGTACGTACTGACAGATGTCAGGCACCAGGAGGAACTCGCTCACACCAGGTACGTACTGACAGATGTCAGTCACCAGGAGGAGCTCGCTCACACCAGGTACGTACTGACAAAGCCCCACCAACAACAGGTCAAGGAGGAGCTCGCTCACACCAGGTACGTACTGACAGATGTCAGGCACCAGGAGGAACTCGCTCACAACAGGTACGTACTGACAGATGTCAGGCACCTGGAGGAACTCGCTCACACCAGGTACGTACTGACAGATGTCAGGCACCAGGAGGAGCTCGCTCACAACAGGTACATACTGACAGATGTCAGGCACCAGGAGGAACTCGCTCACACCAGGTACGTACTGACAGATGTCAGGCACCAGGAGGAGCTCGCTCACAACAGGTACGTACTGACAGATGTCAGGCACCAGGAGGAACTCGCTCATACCAGGTACGTACTGACAGATGTCAGTCACCAGGAGGAGCTCGCTCACACCAGGTACGTACTGACAGATGTCAGGCACCAGGAGGAACTCGCTCACACCAGGTACGTACTGACAGATGTCAGGCACCAGGAGGAACTCGCTCACACCAGGTACGTACTGACAGATGTCAGGCACCAGGAGGAACTCGCTCACAACAGGTACGTACTGACAGATGTCAGGCACCTGGAGGAACTCGCTCACACCAGGTACGTACTGACAGATGTCAGGCACCAGGAGGAGCTCGCTCACAACAGGTACGTACTGACAGATGTCAGGCACCAGGAGGAACTCGCTCACAACAGGTACGTACTGACAGATGTCAGGCACCAGGAGGAGCTCGCTCACAACAGGTACGTACTGACAGATGTCAGGCACCAGGAGGAACTCGCTCACACCAGGTACGTACTGACAGATGTCAGTCACCAGGAGGAGCTCGCTCACACCAGGTACGTACTGACAGATGTCAGGCACCAGGAGGAACTCGCGCACACCAGGTACGTACTGACAGATGTCAGGCACCAGGAGGAGCTCGCTCACAACAGGTACGTACTGACAGATGTCAGGCACCAGGAGGAACTCGCTCACAACAGGTACGTACTGACAGATGTCAGGCACCATGGAGGAACTCGCTCACAACAGGTACGTACTGACAGATGTCAGGCACCAGGAGGAACTCGCTCACAACAGGTACGTACTGACAGATGTCAGGCACCAGGAGGAACTCGCTCACAACAGGTACGTACTGACAGATGTCAGGCACCAGGAGGAACTCGCTCACAACAGGTACGTACTGACAGATGTCAGGCACCAGGAGGAACTCGCTCACACCAGGTACGTACTGACAGATGTCAGTCACCAGGAGGAGCTCGCTCACACCAGGTACGTACTGACAGATGTCAGGCACCAGGAGGAACTCGCTCACACCAGGTACGTACTGACAGATGGCAGGCACCAGGAGGAACTCGCTCACAACAGGTACGTACTGACAGATGTCAGGCACCAGGAGGAACTCACTCACAACAGGTACGTACTGACAGATGTCAGGCACCAGGAGGAACTCGCTCACAACAGGTACGTACTGACAGATGTCAGGCACCAGGAGGAACTCGCTCACACCAGGTACGTACTGACAGATGTCAGGCACCAGGAGGAACTCGCTCACACCAGGTACGTACTGACAGATGTCAGGCACCAGGAGGAGCTCGCTCACAACAGGTACGTACTGACAGATGTCAGTCACCAGGAGGAGCTCGCTCACAACAGGTACGTACTGACAGATGTCAGTCACCAGGAGGAGCTCGCTCACAACAGGTACGTACTGACAGATGTCGGGCACCAGGAGGAGCTCGCTCACAACAGGTACGTACTGACAGATGTCAGTCACCAGGAGGAGCTCGCTCACACCAGGTACGTACTGACAGATGTCGGTCACCAGGAGGAGCTCGCTCACACCAGGTACGTACTGACAGATGGCAGGCACCAGGAGGAACTCGCTCACACCAGGTACGTACTGACAGATGTCAGGCACCAGGAGGAACTCGCTCACAACAGGTACGTACTGACAGATGTCAGGCACCAGGAGGAGCTCGCTCACACCAGGTACGTACTGACAGATGTCAGTCACCAGGAGGAGCTCGCTCACAACAGGTACGTACTGACAGATGTCAGGCACCAGGAGGAGCTTGCTCACAACAGGTACGTACTGACAGATGTCAGTCACCAGGAGGAGCTCGCTCACACCAGGTACGTACTGACAGATGTCAGTCACCAGGAGGAGCTCGCTCACACCAGGTACGTACTGACAGATGGCAGGCACCAGGAGGAACTCGCTCACACCAGGTACGTACTGACAGATGTCAGGCACCAGGAGGAGCTCGCTCACAACAGGTACGTACTGACAGATATCAGGCACCAGGAGGAACTCGCTCACACCAGGTACGTACTGACAGATGTCAGTCACCAGGAGGAGCTCGCTCACACCAGGTACGTACTGACAGATGTCAGGCACCAGGAGGAACTCGCTCACACCAGGTACGTACTGACAGATGTCAGGCACCAGGAGGAACTCGCTCACACCAGGTACGTACTGACAGATGTCAGGCACCAGGAGGAGCTCGCTCACACCAGGTACGTACTGACAGATGTCAGTCACCAGGAGGAGCTCGCTCACAACAGGTACGTACTGACAGATGTCAGGCACCAGGAGGAACTCGTTCACAACAGGTACGTACTGACAGATGTCAGGCACCAGGAGGAACTCGCTCACACCAGGTACGTACTGACAGATGTCAGGCACCAGGAGGAACTCGCTCACACTAGGTACGTACTGACAGATGTCAGGCACCAGGAGGAACTCGCTCACACCAGGTACGTACTGACAGATGTCAGGCACCAGGAGGAGCTCGCTCACAACAGGTACGTACTGACAGATATCAGGCACCAGGAGGAACTCGCTCACACCAGGTACGTACTGACAGACTGATGTCGGGCACCAGGAGGAGCTCGCTCACAACAGGTACGTACTGACAGATATCAGGCACCAGGAGGAACTCGCTCACACCAGGTACGTACTGACAGACTGATGTCGGGCACCAGGAGGAGCTCGCTCACACCAGGTACGTACTGACAGATGTCAGGCACCAGGAGGAATTCGCACTTAAACTTTGCCGTCATCTCATTAGAATAGACGTTTAATGGACAAAACCCTTGTCGGGCTTTAAAGCAGCGTGGCAGAGTAAGAACCCCTTTTACTGATGCAAGCTTTTCAGAACTAGGCTTTAGCCTAGCGTTGAGACGAACAACTACGTGATGTGTATGTTATGCAGCGTGCGCCTATTGTAATTCCCTTTTCTTTCAAAAATATATCCATCGGAGCCACGCTTGACCGCAGATTGCTTAACGATCACTGACATTGTTTGCTAAGCTTGTTTGTTTTCTTAAACTTGCGTTACCTCAAGCAAAACCCAAATGACCTCGGTCAAAACATGTCAGCGATCACTGCGGGCAAGCCATCATTGTCACAACGAATCGTGAACTCCTATGAGTATAATTTTGAAAGAAAAGGGTATCATATTAAGCTTTTAAGCTTTAAAAATTGTGGGTGATTTTTGTATTGTTGTGGCCGTGTGTGCAGGTGGGAAGTCGGACACAAAAGGCGACGAGAGCCAGGCAGAGAGGCCTGTGGAGGATGCATGGCAGAAGGTAACTAAGCAGGCAGGGTGTAGCACATTGCAACTCCATTTTAAGACCTCCACAAATCTGACAAAATCAGGTCTTAAGTCATTGTCGTCCAGGTACGGATATATCCGTACCCACTCATATGGCTCTATCTGACCAGGTACGGATATATCCGATCAGACTGTTGGCTTCAGTTGCTTACTGTAACGTCGATCTAACGCCTGCATTCCAGTGTGTTGATACACAGTTTTTACACAGTTTTACAATTCTGAGTGATCTGCTGCAGCACAGCTGTTCTCGGCTAAAAAAAAATGTGTCAACATAGGTGGGGTAGAAAGTGTTAAGTGAGGAGTTTTCAGACCTGGGAACCCATACGATTTCGCCATATTTTGTACACCTGATTGTCTAAAATACGATCAGTACGGTGGGTGAAAAAAAAAATAGGACGAGAAAAATTCCTTGACTACTTTTCTTCACAAGCGCATCCCTGTCATTCCTGTCATTCCTGTATATTTACTGGGGCACTGTATATTTACTGGGGCACTGATTGATTATATTTACTGGGGCACTGATTGATTATATTTACTGGGGCACTGTATATTTACTGGGGCACTGTATATTTACTGGGGCACTGTATATTTACTGGGGCACTGTATATTTACTGGGGCACTGTATATTTACTGGGGCACTGTATATTTACTGGGGCACTGTATATTTACTGGGGCACTGTATATTTTTAGTGGGGCACTGTATATTTACTGGGGCACTGTATATTTACTGGGGCACTGTATATTTACTGGGGTACTGTATATTTACTGGAGCACTGTATATTTACTGGGGCACTGTATATTTACTGGGGCACTGTCTATTTACTGGGGCACTGTCTATTTACTGGGGCACTGTATATTTACTGGGGCACTGTATATTTACTGGGGCACTGATTATATTTACTGGGGCACTGTATATTTACTGGGGCACTGATTATATTTACTGGGGCACTGATTATATTTACTGGGGCACTGATTATATTTACTGGGGCACTGTATATTTACTGGGGCACTGTATATTTACTGGGGCACTGTATATTTACTGGGGCACTGTATATTTACTGGGGCACTGATTATATTAATGATAAGAAATATAGCTGGATAAGTCTGCATTTGATCAATGATTACAGCTTTTGTCATTAAACATTGAAAGATGCAGGTGTTTTAAATGTATTGGTAAACTTAACTAACGGTGCAACGGACGCGTGCAAAATGTTCAAATGTGTGGAGTACACTTGATTTTCTGAAAATACGCCAAGTTTGTTTGAGAATACTCCAAGTGCAAAACACCGGTTCCCAGGTCTGAGTTTTACAATTGAGGTAAAGTAACCGAGGTTATGAACAGAACATCTGACAAAGCAAAGGGGGGGTCTTACAGGGGGGGTCTTAAAAGGGGGGTCTTACAGGGGGGTCTTACAGGGGGGTCTTAAAAGGGGGGTCATAAAGTGGGGGTCTTACAGTGGGGGTCTTACAGGGGGGTCTTACAGTGGGGGTCTTACAGTGGGGGTCTTACAGTGGGGGTCTTACAGTGGGGGTCTTAAAGGGGGGGGGGGGTCTTAAAGGGGGGGTTCCACTGTATGTGGGAAAGAGAAATGCTTATGTGCATTAAGAGTAAATGTGTGATGAAAGTTGTCGCCATCACCACCAGATGACAACACAGATCTTCCTTGTGCTGAAAACGTTCTCCTTGTCATTTCTCAGACACAGACGACAATAGGTCAGTTGGACATGGATTCAGAATATATATGTCGGTCAAAATGTCCTTGCAGCAAAAGTGCCAAAACCTCATAATTGTAATTATCAAGGGAAAATTACTAATTTTCCCTTGATAATTACCATTTTCACGTGTTTATTACTAATTTTCCCGGGAAAAGTACTAATTTTCCCGTAATATTTACCAACTTTCACCTGTTAATTACTAATTTTTTGTTTTGGCTCACTTCCTGACGGATTGTTAGTGCCAAAACTAAAAATTAGTAATTTTCCCGTGAAAATGAGTAACTAACAGGTGAAAACAGTAACTGCCAGCGTTAATTAGTAATTATCACGTGATAATGGGTAACCCCAGGTTTTGGCACTAGTAAGCCGTCATAGGGCTTGCCAAAACCTCATAATTGTAATTATCAAGGGAAAATTACTTGATAATTACCATTTTCACGTGTTAATTACTAATTTTCCGTGAAAATTACTAACTTTCACCTGTTAATTACTAATTTTTAGTTTTGGCTCACTTCCTGACGGATTGCTAGTGCCAAAACTAAAAATTAGCCATTTTCCCGTGAAAATTACTAATTATCCCGTGAAAATGAATAACTAACGAGTGAAAACAGTAACTGACAGCGTTAATTAGTAATTATCACGTGATAATGGGTAACCCCAGGTTTTGGCACTAGTAAGCCGTCATACGGAGACCAAGGGATTAACACTGGTGATGTAAAGAAGGCTTTGTGTCGATACATAAATGACCGGAGACCAAGGGATTAACACTGGTGATGTAAAGAAGGCTTTGTGTCGATACATAAATGACCTGAGACCACGGGATGAACACTGGTGATGTAAAGAAGGCTTTGTGTCGATACATAACTGACCGGAGGCCACGGGATGAACACTGGTGATGAAAAGAAGGCTTTGTGTCGATACATAAATGACCGGAGACCAAGGGATTAACACTGGTGATGTAAAGAAGGCTTTGTGTCGATACATAAATGACCGGAGACCAAGCGATGAACACTGGTGATGTAAAGAAGGCTTTGTGTCGATACATAAATGACCGGAGACCACGGGATTAACACTGGTGATGTAAAGAAGGCTTTGTGTCGATACATAAATGACCGGAGACCACGGGATGAACACTGGTGATGTAAAGAAGGCTTTGTGGCAGGCCTGAAAGTGGCGAGTGTTAGAAACATGTAACTGGCAAGTAACAATGATCATCTTTTCGCCAAATGCGAGTAAAGTTGCTGAAACAAATTGTTGGTTTGGCTAGTAAATTTTGGTCTCTGGCTAGTACATTTTCAGAATCAGTAGCCAAAGGCGAGTGCACCATTTTTTGGACTTTGCGGGCTGTGTGGTTGTGATTAAGGAGTGTTTTTTGTGCACACCAGATTGGCAAGAAGGGGAAGACGGAGGGAGCCCGACCCAAGGAACCAGAACAGAAGGTGACGCAGACCGCTTCGCACGCAGCACCGGCCCCCAAACTGACCGCCTACAGGAAGCTGTGTCTGACCATTGAAAAGGACTTTCCTCACTTGAAAACGTAAGTCAAGGGAACGCACTGTACGCTTAGTTTTGTTGTAAGAATAACTATTTCTTCTTCTTCTTTTTCTACTTCTTCTACTTCGTCATTTGCTGAGAGAAGAAAAAACAAGTCGCGTAAGGCGAAAATACAATATTTAGTCAAGTAGCTGTCGAACTCACAGAATGAAACTGAACGCAACGCAACGCAGCAAGACCGTATACTCGTAGCATCGTCACTCCACCGCCCGTGGCAAAGGCAGTGCACGTGGAATTGACAAGAAGAGCGGGGTATTCGTTGCGCTAAGAAGGATAGCACGCTTTTCTGTACCTCTCTTCGTTTTAACTTTCTGAGCGTGTTTTTAATCCAAACATATCATATCTATATATTTTTGGAATCAGGAACCGACAAGGAATAAGATGAAAGTGTTTTTGAATTGATTTCGAAAAAAAAATTTTGATAATAATTTTTATATATTTAATTTTCAGAGCTTGTTTTTAATCCGAATATAACATATTTATATGTTTTTGGAATCAGCAAATGATGGAGAATAAGATAAACGTAAATTTGGATCGTTTTATAAATTTTTATTTTTTTTTACAATTTTCCGATTTTTAATGACCAAAGTCATTAATTAATTTTTAAGCCACCAAGCTGAAATGCAATACCGAACCCCGGGCTTCGTCGAAGATTACTTGACCAAAATTTCAACCAATTTGGTTGAAAAATGAGGGCGTGACAGTGCCGCCTCAACTTTCACGAAAAGCCGGATATGACGTCATCAAAGACATTTATCAAAAAAATGAAAAAAACGTTCGGGGATTTCATACCCAGGAACTCTCATGTCAAATTTCATAAAGATCGGTCCAGTAGTTTAGTCTGAATCGCTCTACACACACACACACACACACACAGACAGACAGACGCACATACACCACGACCCTCGTTTCGATTCCCCCTCGATGTTAAAATATTTAGTCAAAACTTGACTAAATATAAAAATGGTGTGGGGCTAGGGAGGCAAGGTAGTTCTGTTGTTAAAGGATGGAGCCTGTATCTGATGCACTTCCTGAGGCTTGGATTCCAACCCTGTACGGGCGCAGTGGCGTGGTGGTAAGACGTCGGCCTCCTAATCGGGAGGTCGTGAGTTCGAATCCCGGTCGCTGCCGCCTGGTAGGTTAAGAGTGGAGATTTTTCCGATCTCCCAGGTCAACTTATGTGCAGACCTGCCAGTGACTTAACCCCCTTCGTGTGTACACGCAAGCACAAGACAAAGTGCGCACGGAAAAGATCCTGTAATCCATGTCGGAGTTCGGTGGGTTATGGAAACACGAAAATACCTAGCATGCCTTCCCAATCTTCTTCTTTTTCTACTTCGTCATTTGCTCAGGGAAGAATAACAAAATAGTCTGGGGCAAAGGAGGCAAGGGAATTCTGTTGTTAAAGGATGGAGCCTTCATCTGATGCAGTTCCTGAGGCTTGGATTCGAACTCTGTACGATGTCTCAGATTGATTTATTATGTCACACTATGTCCTTCCAAGCTGTGTGTGTGTGTGTGTTTCACTGAGTGAAGTATCTCACTGTGGGTTGTGGATCATTGTGTGTTTGTGACAGGGATGACGTGAACAGTGTGATAGACGAGGTGAAGAGATCGTACGGGGGTCATTTCCACGGCAAGCTGTTCAGCGACATCATGAGGGACATCCGTAACGTCGTCCTACTCAGCTTCCCGGACAGACTGCGCTCGCCTGTAAGCAAGTTTCTCTCTATTCATGTACAAGACCCAGCCCTGTGTATAACATGAAATATGCTTCATAGCAAGTTTCTCTCTATTCATGTACAAGACCCAGCCCTGTGTATAACATGAAATATGCTTCATAGCAAGTTTCTCTCTATTCATGTACAAGACCCAGCCCTGTGTATAACATGAAATATGCTTCATAGCAAGTTTCTCTCTATTCATGTACAAGACCCAGCCCTGTGTATAACATGAAATATGCTTCATAGCAAGTTTCTCTCTATTCATGTACAAGACCCAGCCCTGTGTATAACATGAAATATGCTTCATAGCATGATGAAGTAGACAAAGTGGACAAAATGAAGATATAACAAAAGTGAGAAAATCAGATCTGAAGAAGGAGGTAGTTTTAAAATGGGGGTAAATTGACAGAGGTTATGAACAGAAAGTCTAAGAAAACCGGGTCTGAAAAGAGAAGTCTTAAAATGGGGGTAAATTGACAGAGGTTATGAACAGAAAGTCTAAGAAAACCGGGTCTGAAAAGAGAAGTCTTAAAATGGGGGTAAATTGACAGAGGTTATGAACAGAAAGTCTAAGAAAACCGGGTCTGAAAAGAGAAGTCTTAAAATGGGGGGCCTTGACCGACGGGTTCCACTGTTCTTTGATGCCTCATTCCACTGTTCTTTGATGCCTCATTCTATGACGGCCTACTAGTGCCAAAACCTCAGAATTGTAATTATCAAGGGAAAATTAGTAATTTTCCCTTGATAATTACCATTTTCACGTGTTTATTACTAATTTTCCCGGGAAAATTACTAATTTTCCCGGAATAATTACTAACTTTCACCTGTTAATTACTAATTGACTCACATGCGAAGCAAAAGTGAGTCTATGTACTCACCCGAGTCGTCCGTCCGTCCGTCCGTCCGTCCGGAAAACTTTAACGTTGGATATTTCTTGGACACTATTCAGTCTATCAGTACCAAATTTGGCAAGATGGTGTATGATGACAAGGCGCCAAAAAACATACATAGCATCTTGACCTTGCTTCAAGGTCAAGGTCGCAGGGGCCATAAATGTTGTCTAAAAAACAGCTATTTTTCACATTTTCTCTGAAGTTTTTGAGATTGAATACCTCACCTATATATGATATATAGGGCAAAGTAAGCCCCATCTTTTGATACCAGTTTGGTTTACCTTGCTTCAAGGTCAAGGTCACAGGAGCTCTTCAAAGTTGGATTGTATACATATTTTGAAGTGACCTTGACCCTGAACTATGGAAGATAACTGTTTCAAACTTAAAAATTATGTGGGGCACATGTTATGCTTTCATCATGAGACACATTTGGTCACATATGGTCAAGGTCACTTTGACCCTTATGAAATGTGACCAAAATAAGGTAGTGAACCACTAAAAGTGACCATATCTCATGGTAGAAAGAGCCAATAAGCACCATTGTACTTCCTATGTCTTGAATTAACAGCTTTGTGTTGCATGACCTTGGATGACCTTGACCTTGGGTCAAGGTCACATGTATTTTGGTAGGAAAAATGTGTAAAGCAGTTCTTAGTGTATGATGTCATTGCTAGGTTTAGTAGCATGTGAGTCGTATGGGCTTTGCCCTTCTTGTTTTTAGTTTTGGCTCACTTCCTGACGGATTGCTAGTGCCAAAACTAAAAATTAGTAATTTTCCCGTGAAAATGAGTAACTAACAGGTGAAAACAATAACTGCCAGCGTTAATTAGCAATTATCACGTGATAATGGGTAACCCTAGGTTTTGGCACTAGTAAGCCATCATAGGGCTTACTAGTGCCAAAACCTCAGAATTGTAATTATCAAGGGAAAATTAGTAATTTTCCCTTGATAATTACCATTTTCACGTGTTAATTACTAATTTTCCCGGGAAAATTACTAACTTTCACCTGTTAATTACTAATTTTTAGTTTTGGCTCACTTCCTGACGGATTGCTAGTGCCAAAACTAAAAATTAGTCATTTTCCCGTGAAAATAACTAATTATCCCGTGAAAATGAGTAACTAACGAGTGAAAACAGTAACTGACAGCGTTAATTAGTAATTATCACGTGATAATGGGTAACCCCAGGTTTTGGCACTAGTAAGCCGTCATATCTTTCCACTGTTCTTTGATGCCTCATTTCTAGGGATCTAGCTTTTGCACGTTTAGTTTTCATGTAGTTTTATTTGAGTTGTGTCTAAAACCTAACAATATTTTATATTGTTTGTGTGTGAACAGCATGAGTTGTGTCTAAAACCTAACACTATTCCATGGGTGCAACTCTTCCGTCTAGGACGGAATTTCCATTTTTCTCAGGAGGCTGCAGACGGAAAATCCGTTTTTTTGAAAATTCTGGAGCAAGGCCATTCACGGTGTTTGGGTGGGGGGTTGCTTGAGAGGTCAGCCACCTTTGACCATGCCTGTGTAAAGATGCCAAGAGGGGGATGTCATGTCATACTGGTGAATGTGGCATCTTAAGTGCTGTGTATTTAGCCTTCCTTATATATACCCCACTTTCAGGGATTCAGAGACCTTCAGTGGTAGAGAAAATTTGCATTCCTGATCTATGAACCAGTGGTATTTTGCTTCAGATACATTGAGTCCTTTAGAAAGTTGGCAACTAAAACAAGCTTGCTTGAAACTTATTTCTCTTTTAATTCAAGCTATGATTCAACAATCATTTGTGAATTTAACTCCTAAAATGAAAAAGCAGCATCAGAAGATTGCATGTGCATGGCAAGGGATATAACTCTGGAGGTTTCTGTTTTTGTCTAAACCTTCTTTTTAACCTGAGCAGTTAGCCCTTTTGAAAGTATTCAATTGAAACAAACTCAGTGACTTGAAAATTGTTTCTCATTTGGTTGAAGCCATGGTTCAACAATTATTTGAGAATTTACCTCCTGCAATGATAAATTCATAAGCTTCAAGTAAAGAAGTTGTAATACAAGGGAGGTGACTGTAATTTCCTGTGTTTGTGAAAACTTTTTGTTAGCATGGTAATTTTCCTTTAATTCAGTAAACATTTTTTAAATCAAAGACAAAACTAGGTGATAAAATCAATCACCTTCAAGTTTACAAGATTTTTAATTTGGGCATCTCCAATTTTAAGCTTGTTAGCAAGGAGAGGCTTCTAAAACCCTTCTTCAAATGTGTTGACCTTGTTTTTTGTAGACCCATGCAACCAAACACTTTCAAGTATAGAAGTTTTTCATGTTGTGCATCCTCCCCCCCCAAATTTTGTTGTTGTTGCTGTTTTCAGTTTTAAAACCAGGAGAGGCTCAAATAGCCCCTCTTAAAATGCTAAAATTCATTTTCGGCTGGGTGGTTACAATAAATACCTTCAGGTTTACAAGATTGTTCATATCATGCATATCCGCAAAGCCTGTTTGTTCTGAAATAGATTTAGTCAAAAGAGGCTATTCAAATTCTCCCTGAAATGCAAAAATTTGTTTTTGTGCCCCCCTGGACCCCCTAGCAAGGGCGCTGCCCCTGCACCCCGGCGGGGCCTTGACGGCCCCTGCCCCTGGACCACGACCTTTTCAGTTTTTTCATTTTCCAGCAGTTGCACCCATGCTATTTTGTTGTTTGTGTGTGAACAGCATCGAGCCATGCCAGTGTTCACCAGCATGGCCATGAGTTGTGACTAAAACCAAACACTATTTTGTTGTTTGTGTGTGAACAGCATCGAGCCATGCCAGTGTTCACCAGCATGGCCATGAGTTGTGTCTAAAACCTAACACTATTTTTTTGTTTGTGTGTGAACAGCATCGAGCCATGCCAGTGTTCACCAGCATGGCCATGAGTTGTGTCTAAAACCTAACACTATTTTTTTGTTTGTGTGTGAACAGCATCGAGCCATGCCAGTGTTCACCAGCATGGCCATGAGTTGTGTCTAAAACCTAACACTATTTTTTTGTTTGTGTGTGAACAGCATCGAGCCATGCCAGTGTTCACCAGCATGGCCATGAGTTGTGTCTAAAACCTAACACTATTTTGTTGTTTGTGTGTGAACAGCATCGAGCCATGCCAGTGTTCACCAGCATGGCCATGCAGGGCAACCTCAAGAAGCCAGTCGCTGACAAGGTAATGTTGTTATGTTGGTTTGCCTTTGCACATCGTCTGTCATTCTGCCCGCCCATCTGCCTGTACATCTGTGTGGGGTTCTTGATGTTAGGGGCGGGGACATTGCTCAGTCTGTAGCGGTTCTGACTTGAAACCAGTGGTCGCTATCGGCGTGTGTTCGATTCCCTTATTCGGCGAGGGATTTATTTTCCAGAGTCAACTCTGTGCAGACTCTCCTCGATGTCCAAACTGAAACGAGCACAGGGAAGACCCCCAGGTTTACAGCAAAAGGCTCATGCAGGGCTTGGACAGATGAAAACACGCATGGAGGAAAAAGACAAAATCATTTGTTGAGCGCTGTACTGTATGGCAGCTCGCTTTCCCCAGGGAGAAAGCAGCCCGAATTTCCATGAGGATAACCTCACAGGACGATATGATACCAATGACGTACATGACGTGATTTGCTGTAGTGGATTTGAGTAGCACTGAGCGGTATGACGCTAGGGTTTTACTGTGGCAGGTTATGAGTATGTTTTGTCACGAGTTAAACAAAATCTTTTGAAAGGAAGATGAATGCTCAGTGGGAATAATGACCTTTGCTTGTGTCTGGCTGTGTGTGAGTGTGTGTGTGTGTGTGTGTGTGTGTGTGTGTGACTTGTTACTGTTTGTGACAGCATCATTTTGCTCGTTTTTTTCTCCTCTAGAAATGTGAAGCGAGCTGGCAATCGTCGACCGAAGGAGGAAACATTTTATTCAAGGTGAATGCAGAGAAATGGAAACAATTTTATTCAGGGATTAGTTTAGGTGTATAAAATATCACATATACTACTTTATTCAGGGCTTAGTTTAGGTGTATAAAATATCACATATACTACTTTATTCAGGGATTATTTTAGGTGTATAAAATATCACATATACTACTTTATTCAGGGCTTAGTTTAGGTGTATAAAATATCACATATACTACTTTATTCAGGGATTATTTTAGGTGTATAAAATATCACATATACTACATTATTCAGGGATTAGTTTAGGTGTATACAATATCACATATACTACTTTATTCAGGGATTAGTTTAGGTGTATAAAATATCACATATACTACTTTATTCAGGGCTTAGTTTAGGTCAAGTACTCCTTCTACCAGTACACGCACAGCCAAAACCCAGCTAACAATCTCGAAGGCTATGCTCAATTTGCGCCTGCTGCGAGCTGTGCTATTTTTAGATCCCCTGGGCTGCTGCTTTGGAGTCTGGCACACACGCAGCGCGCAATAATTTAATGAAGGGCTACTTCTCTCTCTGTGTTGATAGAGACGATCTGTTTTCAAAAGATCCGACACTCAGCATGCATTCGATATAATGTTTATACCATATTAAAGACAATTAAATGATGAATTATCACATATAAACTAATTTAGACGAATAAGAACATGCTGAAAGCCTGCACTATTTTCTTTAACGCACGCACAAAACCGGATACGTACACTGTTCCTTCCTGTTTTCATTCAAAATGGCAACCAACGTGTTCAATTGATGTGTTTACAAAAGTGAATCGCAGTTTCTATTGCCTCGGATACTGTAGTTACTTCATATTCAGTGAAGGAAGTCTTGGATTACGTCTTCAAGTATCGACAGTGTGAATTTTTTGTATCAGTTTCCAGTGCTTGGATGTGATGTATTGTTTTAAATCGCCTGACAACAGTCATCCATTGTGATTGTCTTCAAAGTTTTACAAAGTGATTTGCTGTTTTTGATTCTTTGGATACGGTACACTGTTCCTGATCTGTAAATGGCAGGTTCTTTTTAGTAATGTTTCAAAATGGTGAACAAGTGTGGTGTGGTGAACTGTAAAGGAAACTACAACAAGGCGAACAAGTGTCGTTTGTTCAAACTTCCAGCAGACTCATTAGAAAGGCAGAGCTGGATTGCAGCAATCCCTCCACGCGAACACTTTGTGATCAATCCAGAAACATATCGCATCTGTGAACGCCATTGGAAAGAAGGTTATGCTGCAAAAGGGATTGGAACAAAAGCACGGCCTGTTGATCCCCCAACCGAATTTGATGTTCTCAAATCATGTCTGCCGACCTCAAAACCTCCACCTCGTACAACGAATGCTGAGGACCGTCAGCTAGCCTTCTGGAGGGAAAAGGATACTATCAAAGACTTTTCAAGTTTCAGGCCAGAGTCAGAATTGAGAAAAAAGTACACGAATGTCATCATCAATAGAACAAACGATCGGCTTGTGTGTGTCTTCATGAACGATGATTTTAGCGAATCAGAAGTCTCCATCATTGTGGAAAACAAAGCGACACTCACTTGTGTACTTACTCTCATTGCATTTAAGAGTGGAATAAGAGTGCCCTTAGGGAAAATTCTGCATCCTAATAATGGCATGAATTCAAACAGTCAGTTTCTTGAAACAGTTCATATAGCTGTCAACTTTGAACCCCACTGTGATTCTGTGACCAGAAAAGTTGTAGATATTTTGCGTTCTCATTCGTCCGAGTCTGACTGCTGTAGAGACAATAAGAATGCCCAGAAACTGTCATTTCTTACACATCAGCTGCAGCTTTTGATTGAGAAGCAGTACTCTGTCAATGATTATTGTTTTGCCATCGAGTCGTTCCCCCACTGCAACTATGAACTTCTAAGAGAGTATCTTGTGCTGCCCAGTAAGCGTAAGCTGCAATCTGTAGTTTCATCAGTTGACACTGACTCTGTGTTGAAAGGAACGTTTGAAAAAGTTAAGATCGACCAGCAAAAGAATGTGTTCTTGTTGGTCGACGAAGTGAAAATTAGGCCGACTGTTGCTTTTGCTGGTGGTGTTTTGAGTGGTATGGCAAAAAATGATGAGAACAGCAAAGCAACGTCCATGCTCTGTGTAATGATGAAGGCGCTACACAGGGGACCTAGCGTCATGATTTCTGTGACACCCGTGCACAGGCTGACAGCGGACTACCAGTATGGCGTTGTGATGGAGGCAGCAGGTCGTGTAGAGAAAGCAGGTGGTCATGTTTTAGGGTCCATAACAGACAACCACAAGGTCAATCAACACTTTTGCAAACTGTTCGACAGACAATCAGAGACAACTGCCATAGCCAAGCATCCACTGAGTGAAGAGCGTACCTGGTTCCTCTTATTTGATACAGTTCATCTCCTCAAGTGCATTCGCAACAATTGGATTACTGAAAAGACCAAAGAAATAACGCTTGGTGATGATGCAACTGCATCTTTTGAAGACGTTGTGCAGCTGTACAAAGAAGAGAGAGACAACATCCTCAAGACAAGCCCACTCACTCACTCTGCTGTTTGTCCTTCAAAGCTTCAACTTCAAAATGTGAAACATGTTTTGCGAGTTTTCAATGACAAAGTGGTTGCCGCACTGAGGTTGAGAGGATGCAGTCAGACGGCTAGCTTCATTGAAACAGTCCTCAACTGGTGGAAAACTGTCAATGTATCTGGAAAAGGACAAGATCAGCGTCTGAATGACCCACATCGTGCTGTCCAAGAGAAAGCTTCAACTTCCCTGGATACTTTCTTGATGATTTTCAAGCAGGCAGAGTCAGGGCAGGGAGCATCACGGATAAAATGCCTTACTCATGACACCAGGAAGGCTTTGGTTCAAACCATGGAAGGTCTGAAAGCTGTTTGCCACTATCTGCTCACTTCTGCCGGATTTGACTATGTTGTTCTGAGAGAAATTCAAAGTGACAGACTCGAAGGTGAATTTGGAGTCTATCGACAGACAACCGGGGCAAACTGCTTCATGACATCTAGAGATGTATTTTCTGCCAGCCAAAAACGACTCGCCAAACATGCAGCTTCTTTCCTGGAGTCTATCGAGGTTGAGTCTGCGCCAAAAGAGCACACCTGCCTAGGTATTAGTGTTGACTTTGAGGATGCAGCCTCCATGGAGATCTGTACAGCAGACGTGACACTGACAGCAAGTGAGGAGAGCAGTGCAGCTTATGTTGCAGGCTGGCTGGAAAGCAAGTGTGAAGAGGAGCTTGGGTTCACGGACGAAGAGCCCTTTGTCACCAGTGAGGCCAAGGATTTCATCCACCAAGTGTCTAGAGGCAAGTTGAAGACACCACATGCCTGCACATTTGAGCTTGTGAGGATTGGACTTTCTTTTGTGAAAAAGGCTCGTCATCGGGCATGCTGCCGCAAGAGACTTACTGGCATCTTGTGCACATTGGCCAGTTTCAATGACATAGACATTACTTGCGATAGGCTCTTCAGGCATCTCTCCAATGTGCTGCTTCATGGACTTCAGAATCTGGAACGGGACCACGAGAAGGATGCAGTTCTCCTCCAGACTTCAGTGAAAAGAGCTAGAATGATCTGATCCCAGCGAAAGGGTAGGCCTAAGCTTTTTTGACCCCGCCCCCCTCCCACTAAAAAAGGAAAGATAAACACACAAAAATCCCCCATGCTGGTAATGTAAGGTAACATCCCAAGCCTAAGGCTTGGTTATCTGGGTTCAAGTCCCGGCCAGTGTATCTTGATTTTTTTGCGTGTGTAAAATAGTGCAGGCTTTCAAAGTATTTTCACTAAAGTTGATGCAAATTATTTGAATATTCTTTCATGTATTCGTCAACATATCTTTCACAATTACAACTAAAATTAACATTGTAATGCTTTTCAGAGGACACATTTATAAGTTAGTGAACTCTACAATTATATTGATGTTCATAACGTTTTTGCGTCTCTTGAAGTTGAATAGTAGCCTTTTTACTGCTCACCCCCCCCCCCTCCCCCCATATTTCTTTCTCTCTTTTTCATTTTCTTACTTATGAATATGATATCCATTGGTGTTTCATTTATTTCTTTAAGTCCTTTACTTGAATGATGATTTTAAAACAAACTGTTAAGTGTTGCAAGCTAAAATTATTAATTGATTGATTTTAAGACTAATAATTATTGTTTTGTTTTGATTGAGAGAGACTCTCCGCTCTGGTAATGCTCATGCTACCTCACAATTTCTGCAAAAACTTAACTCACTCTAGAAGCAATGGGATTAATCAAAACAAACACACAGTACTTACTATCCTTAAAGATAATAATAACAACACATAAAAAGGGCCAAGTAGTCTTACCTCTTCTTGTTCTAAACTCTCACTCTCAGCAAAAAAATTCATCTCAAAACCCATAAAATAGCATTTTTATGTTCACTTTATATCTTCTTTCACAGAATTATGGACAAAAACAACAAAATACAACATATTTTGGCAGTAGGAAGTCATACAATTGAACAAAGCAATGGCCTCTGAGATCAGAGGCCTGAATTTTGGTCTGCATGTCCTGAGAGAAGTAGTCCTTGGTTTAGGTGTATAAAATATCACATATATACTACTTTATTCAGGGATTATTTTAGGTGTATAAAATATCACATATACTACTTTATTCAGGGATTATTTTAGGTGTATAAAATATCACATATACTACTTTATTCAGGGCTTAGTTTAGGTGTATAAAATATCACATATACTACTTTATTCAGGGATTATTTTAGGTGTATACAATATCACATATACTACTTTATTCAGGGATTAGTTTAGGTGTATAAAATATCACATATACTACTTTATTCAGGGATTAGTTGAGGTGTATAAAATATCACATATACTACTTTATTCAGGATTAGTTTAGGTGTATAAAATATCACATATACTACTTTATTCAGGGCTTAGTTTAGGTGTATAAAATATCACATATATACTACTTTATTCAGGGATTATTTTAGGTGTATAAAATATCACATATACTACTTTATTCAGGGATTATTTTAGGTGTATAAAATATCACATATACTACTTTATTCAGGGCTTAGTTTAGGTGTATAAAATATCACATATACTACTTTATTCAGGGATTATTTTAGGTGTATAAAATATCACATATACTACATTATTCAGGGATTAGTTTAGGTGTATACAATATCACATATACTACTTTATTCAGGGATTAGTTTAGGTGTATAAAATATCACATATACTACTTTATTCAGGGATTATTTTAGGTGTATAAAATATCACATATACTACTTTATTCAGGATTAGTTTAGGTGTATAAAATATCACATATACTACTTTATTCAGGGATTAGTTTAGGTGTATAAAATATCACATATACTACATTATTCAGGGATTAGTTTAGGTGTATAAAATATCACATATACTACTTTCAGGCATCCGCTGGATTGTAAATGCACGTACCTTTAAAAATGGCTTCATCAAATGACTTGAAGTAGGATGTTTGCAGGACCAAACACAGACGTACATACAAAATAGAATGTTTGAGTGACAAAGTCTGGGTTTGTATGGATTGTGAAAAAGTGAATCCTCTTGCTTTTTGTGAGGCAAGCTTTCCACACGTGCTCCTTGTCCACATGTTTCAGACACACCCCTCACTAGTGCCCAGCCTATAATGTCACGTGTTTCAGACATCCCTCGCTAGTGACCGGCCTATAATGTCACGTGTTTCAGACACATCCCTCACTAGTGACCGGCCTATAATGTCACGTGTTTCAGACACACCCCTCACTACAGGGATCGCGTTTACGCACGAGTTTTGCGTATTTGACGCATTTTAAAAGTCGCTGACGCGTTTTTTTCGCCACGCCGCGTAAGCCATATGCAAAAATATTTTAACTTTTTCTTGTCTTCACGCAGCGCTTTTGCTCTGACTTAATAATTACCCGATCCTGAAACTGACTATAGGGCTCGAGAAGTGACGACACACATGAAATCTGCGCGTCAAAACTAAAGTCCGTTTCTTTTTGCATCGAAGTATCGCAAACGAACGTAACGAGGGTATTACCAGATAATGTCTTGTCGGATAATGAAACAGACATTAGCTGCTCTCCCATCTCGCGCTTCCAAAAGGCGGAAAAAGTGTCTAGTCATATTAGAGCGGGAAACAAACTCGCAAGGCCCGAAGGTTGGAGACAGCAGGGGTGTTATTCGACAGGCGTGCGCGGAGTTCGACAGGAAAACTCGCCGTATTTAGGTAAGGAGTGTCTTTAAGTCTTTCGTGCGTGTTTTGTTTGTGTCTACGTGTTTTCGTAGTACGCAAAAATATTGGTCCGTGACGCGTTTTTTTCGTTTCGTTGTGTATGACTTACGCGTTTTTTAAAAAGCTAGCGCGATCCCTGTCGCTAGGGACCGTCCTATAATGTCACGTGTTTTAGACACATTCCTCTCTAGTGACTGGCCTATAATGTCACGTGTTTCAGACACATCCCTCACTAGTGACTGGCCTATAATGTCACGTGTTTCAGACACATCCCTCACTAGTGACCGGCCTTTAATGTCATGTGTTTCAGACACATCCCTCACTAGGGACCGGCCTATAATGTCACGTGTTTCAGACACACCCCTCACTAGTGACCGGCCTATAATGTCACGATTTTCAGACACATGCCTCACTAGTGTCCGGCCTATAATGTCACGTGTTTCAGACACATCCCTCACTAGGGACCGGCCTATAATGTCACGTGTTTCAGACACATCCCTCACTAGTGACCGGCCTATAATGTCACGTGTTTCAGACACATCCCTCACTAGGGACCGGCCTATAATGTCACATGTTTCAGACACATCCCTCACTAGGGACCGGCCTATAATGTCAGTTGGGAATGTTTGACTCGATGAGAGCAAGAGTATTCTGTCTTTCACAGCCTACACAACCTATATTTCTTAACATTGTCTGTGATGAAGTAGACCCAGATTGTCAGGAAATTGAGTTCTGTTTTGGTTGGCACTTTTAATTAGTTCACTTTTTGAGTCACTTGAGAAAAAGTGACTCTATGTAATCGGTCAGTGTTAGTCTGTCCGGCCGGCCGGCCAGCCGGCCGTCCGGCCGGCCGTCCGTAGACACCACCTTAACGTTGGACTTTTCTCGGAAACTATCAAAGCGATCGGGCTCATATTTTGTTTAGTCGTGACCTCCAATGACCTCTACACTTTAACGATGGTTTCGTTGACCTTTGACCTTTTTCAAGGTCACAGGTCAGCGTCAAAGGAAAAATTAGACATTTTATATCTTTTCTCGGAAACTATCAAAGCGATCGGGCTCATATTTTGTTTAGTCGTGACCTCCAATGACCTCTACACTTTAACGATGGTTTCGTTGACCTTTGACCTTTTTCAAGGTCACAGGTCAGCGTCAAAGGAAAAATTAGACATTTTATATCTTTGACAAAGTTCATCGGATGTGATTGAAACTTTGTAGGATTATTCTTTACATCAAAGTATTTACATCTGTAGCCTTTTACGAACGTTATCAGAAAAACAAGGGAGATAACTAGCCTTTTCTGTTCGGCAACACACAACTTAACGTTGGGCTTTTCTCGGAAACTATAAAAGTGACCGGGCTCAAATTTTATGTGAACGTGACTCATTGTGTTGTGAATAGCAATTTCTTCCTGTCCATCTGATGCCTCATATAATATTCAGAACTGCGAAAGTGACTCGATCGAGCGTTTGCTCTTCTTGTTATATTTGTTTTAAGGCTTTGTGCTATCACTCGATGTGACCAGTGAATGAGCTGGATGTGTTGTATGTGTGCAGGCTATAGAAGAAGAGTGTTGTATCTGTCTGGTGGAGTTCACTAAAGCCTGTCGCTACCCCCTGGAGTGTGGACACACCTTTCACAAACAGGTGAGCATCGTGTTCTGTACACAGGCAGGTGTTGCAGTGTACTTGGAAGTCCCATTGCAACGTGAAGAGTCTCACAAACTGGCACGCTCGCATACACGCACTGTGCACATACATCTACACACACTCTTGTACACAGATACTGCGCCCACACACACACACACACACACACACACACACACACACACACACACACACACACACACACACACACATCTCTGTGATCGCGGCTGACAACGTCTGTTTGTGTGTGTGTGCAGTGTATTGACAAGTGGGTGAAGGAGCAGGGGGAACGTACGTGTCCCATCTGTCGCAACATTGTCCTCATGGTGGAAGACTACCCTCGTCTCGCCAAGAAGGACCCCTCGCCCTTCGATAAGGACTTCCCCAAGCTGGGCTCCCACCTGCCCAAACGTGGGTGTTGACATTGGGACCCAGACGTCTCGAAGTTGAATTCTGATTTGCCTAAATGTGGGCCTTGACACTGGTACACGCTAACATATGGCTGATAAAGACATCTCCCATCTGAGTTTTTGATTTGCCAAACATGGACGTTGATATTAGTACCCTGTAACATCGTGCTGATAAGAACTTCCCCAACTTGGGTTCTGATTTGCCTGAATGTGGGTGTTGACATTATTGCCTGCTAATATTGTGCTGATAAAGACGCTCTGACTTGCCAAGAAACATGGGTGTTGAACTTGGTATGCAGTATCATTTTGCTGACATGTGTTATAGTTCCGATAAAGCCTGCCCACAGCTTGGTTCTGACTTGCCAAGAATCATGGGTGTTGACTCTAGTAACTGCAAAGGAGAGGTTATATTGGACACTTCACCAGAGTGTGTTCTTTCATGAAGGAAGGGCAAATAGCATCTCTATCAGGAAGTGCTGTGCGTTTCTCAATTTGTGTTTTTACAAATGTTGATGCGGTTCTTGTGTTCAAGTTATGACGTGGTTTTACTGCACAGAGGGAGAATGTCCTATTGAATGTGAGGGAGAAAACATGGCTGCCCTGGCTAGAAAGTGGAGAAAGAAATTGGTGTGTTCAACTCTCTCATTGTTTTAATTTTATTTTGAAGATAAGAATTGTTTTCAGTTTGACGAAAAGTGTTCTCGGTCATTTTTTCTATTCAATAAAATTGTTGTTCCTATGAACAGTCCTCAATGTCAGCTCTTATAGAGTTAGGTTGTGACATTTTTCTTTGGTCGAACCATGTCATTTGGTATTCAACAGTTTATTTCAAAAGTTTATGAGCTCTTTTGTAGAAATCATCAATGTCATCTTCAGGGGTGTCGCCTGGCATCAGCTGTTGACAAATCACAGAATATTTTTTTCAAATCACAGAAAAATGTGCCTTCATTTTGTCAGATCTGCCAAACTTTTTGCACAGTGGGGGAAGGTTCACGCCAAAGACAGCCTTCAGAATTTTACCGGAAAATACTTCTTGTTTACAAAAATCGTGTACATTTGTAATTTTGTTTATACTAGTTTGTTACAACTTGAATGCCTGGCCGTGTCGCAGTGGAAGCGTGTGTGCATTGTTGATGTATTTACTTGTGAACACGGTGCAATTATTGCTGTGCCAGCCTCTTTGTTACTGTGGCATCATTATAATTACATGTGTGTGTGGTCATTTTTAGCTTGGTGAAACTATAGCCGTCAGTCTGGTCATTATTCTTTTTTCTTTCTTGCAGCTAATTATGTAATATGTAAAAGAACATTGAAGTGAATTCCATTCGGTGCTAACAGGCATATCAAGGTATGTGTCACTGCCAGTTTCAGACGGAACTTACTTGTCTGTTATGCCGGTTTGTTTGTAGGGCAGCATTTCAGACGGAACACCTTATATGTAAAGTCCTTCTCTTGCTAAATGATTCTTTTCATCATGACAGATCTGTTCAGGCTTTTACCTGGTTTTACCCACATTAGAACATCATTCAACTGAAACGTATGCCTAGATGACAAGATCATTCAAGTTAACGCATGCCATGCCTAGATTACAAGATCATTCAAGTTAACGCATACCATGTCTAGATGACAAGATCATTTAAGTTAACGCATGCCATGCCTAGATACAAGATCATTCAAGTTAACGCATGCCATGCCTAGATTACAAGATCATTCAAGTTAACGCATACCATGTCTAGATGACAAGATCATTTAAGTTAACGCATGCCATGCCTAGATACAAGATAATTCAAGTTAACGCATGCCATGCCTAGATGACAAGATCATTCAAGTTAACGCATGCCATGCCTAGATGACAAGATCATTCAAGTTAACGCATGCCATACCTAGATGACAAGATCATTCAAGTTAACGCATGCCATGCCTAGATGACAAGATCATTCAAGTTAACGCATGCCATGCCTAGATGACAAGATCATTCAAGTTAACGCATTCCATGCCTAGATTACAAGATCATTCAAGTTGACGCATGCCATACCTAGATGACAAGATCATTCAAGTTAACGCATACCATGCCTAGATTACAAGATCATTCAAGTTGACGCATGCCATACCTAGATGACAAGATCATTCAAGTTACCGCATGCCATGCCTAGATGACAAGATCATTCAAGTTGACGCATGCCATGCCTAGATGACAAGATCATTCAAGTTAACGCATGCCATACCTAGATGACAAGATCATTCAAGTTAACGCATGCCATACCTAGATGACAAGATCATTCAAGTTAATGCATGCCATACCTAGATGACAAGATCGTTCAAGTTAACGCATGCCATGCCTAGATGACAAGATCATTCAAGTTAACGCATGCCATACCTAGATGACAAGATCATTCAAGTTAACGCATGCCATGCCTAGATGACAAGATCATTCAAGTTAACGCATGCCATGCCTAGATGACAAGATCATTCAAGTTAACGCATGCCATGCCTAGATGACAAGATCATTCAAGTTAACGCATGCCATGCCTAGATGACAAGATCATTCAAGTTAACGCATGCCATGCCTAGATGACAAGATCATTCAAGTTAACGCATACCATGCCTAGATGACAAGATCATTCAAGTTAATGCATGCCATGCCTAGATTACAAGATCATTCAAGTTAACGCATGCCATGCCTAGATGACAAGATCATTCAAGTTAACGCATGCCAAGGTTCAACGGCCTGGCTGCTTCCTGTGCAGACTATTTATTTCTTGTTTCAAGTAATGTTTTAAGTTATACTGATGTCAAGTCTGCCAAATGAATTGAGCAAAACACATCCACTGTCCAAACAATACAGTCGCCCAATGGACTTGGGTATGTGACCGAGTCAAGGAATGATGTATATTTTAAATGAAAGTTTGAAACTGAAGCAGTATTGGCGTTAACCGGTAATTACCTGTATTTTACTGGTTAAAATGAGAAAATACCGGAAGAAAAATGGCTGCCGCTATGACCTACCGGTCGATATTTGAACTACCGTTTTTTTTCGGGGGTAAAACAACGAAACCAGTACTCTGAGTTGGACTCTTACCGATTCCTATGACGAGCCTACCGTTTGTTTCTGGACTGTTTGCAGCATAAAAGTTTGCGTACCGGTTTGAAAAATATACTAGCGCCATCACTGTGAAAGCCTAAAAAGGTCTTTGATGGTGTACTTCAAGTCACCTAGGAGGGGAGGACGTTAACGTGCCAGAGCTGTCCTTTGTTACATGGCTTCACTCAGTTTACTAGTGAAATCCAGCCACAGTGTGTGCCTTGTGTCTATATGCAGCTAGACAGTGAAATCCAGCCACAGTTTGTGCCTTGTGTCTATATGCAGCTAGACAGTGAAATCCAGCCACAGTTTGTGCCTTGTGTCTATATGCAGCTAGACAGTGAAATCCAGCCACAGTTTGTGCCTTGTGTCTATATGCAGCTAGACAGTGAAATCCAGCCACAGTTTGTGCCTTGTGTCTATATGCAGCTAGACAGTGAAATCCAGCCACAGTTTGTGCCTTGTGTCTATATGCAGCTAGACAGTGAAATCCAGCCACAGTTTGTGCCTTGTGTTTATATACAGCTAGACAGTGAAATCCAGCCACAGTTTGTGCCTTGTGTCTATATGCAGCTAGACAGTGAAATCCAGCCACAGTTTGTGTCTTGTGTCTATATGAGACTGTGCCAAAAGGTCAGGTGTCATGTCTACTGTCCCGAATGACACACGATTGCTGACATTTCACCATTGCCAACAGAATAAACAAATAAGAAATAGGTAGAAAATGAATGTGAAAACTGACTTTAATTGTTGATCAGTATTTTCTATACCACTAACAAATAATCTACTTGCACATAGCTGTTTGGCAAATGTATGTTGCATGGGACACACTGACATGAAAGTGGAAGATGTTTTTCCCTCTAGAGAAACTACATATCAAGTTACACTTTTTGTGCTCTTCCATTCCAGTTGGCAATCAATTGTTAACGCATGTTATTAGAAAAAATAGAACGAAAACAGATTAGATAGAATGAAAAATGTACTGGTGATGTCATTTGGGACATACTGACATGAAAACGTCACCTTTTGGCACAGTCTCATATGCAGCCAGACAGTGAAATCCAGCCACAGTTTGTGTCTTGTGTCTATACACAGCTAGACAGTGAAATCCAGCCACAGTTTGTGCCTTGTGTCTATATGCAGCTAGACAGTGAAATCCAGCCACAGTTTGTGTCTTGTGTCTATATATGCGGCTAGACAGTGAAATCCAGCCACAGTTTGTGTCTTGTGTCTATATGCGGCTAGACAGTGAAATCCAGCCACAGTTTGTGCCTTGTGTCTGTATGCAGCTAGACAGTGAAATCCAGCCACAGTGTGTGCCTTGTGTCTATATGCAGCTAGACAGTGAAATCCAGCCACAGTTTGTGCCTTGTGTCTATATGCAGCTAGACAGTGAAATCCAGCCACAGTGTGTGCCTTGTGTCTATATACAGCTAGACAGTGAAATCCAGCCACAGTTTGTGTCTTGTGTCTATATGTAGCTAGACAGTGAAATCCAGCCACAGTGTGTGCCTTGTGTCTATATACAGCTAGACAGTGAAATCCAGCCACAGTTTGTGTCATGTGTCTATATGTAGCTAGACAGTGAAATCCAGCCACAGTTTGTGTCTTGTGTCTACATGTAGCTAGACAGTGAAATCCAGCCACAGTTTGTGCCTTGTGTCTATATGCAGCTAGACAGTGAAATCCAGCCACAGTTTGTGCCTTGTGTCTATATATATACAGCTAGACAGTGAAATCCAGCCACAGTTTGTGCCTTGTGTCTATATGCAGCTAGACAGTTATTTGATTGGCTGTGACCCTGATAGCATGCTAACGTTAATTTAACGTTAATTTAACGTTTGCATGGTTAGATTTTGGTTTACGGTTAGCATTAAACGTTAAATTAACGTTAAATTAACGTTAGCAGAAAAACGGTTCTAAAGCAAACGTTAAATTAACGTTAAATTAACGTTAGCAAGCAAACCGTTTTCATGGCAAACCTTTTTTAAACGTTAATTTAACGTTTGCCTGAAAACCAATATAAAACGGTTTGCATTGAAACGTTAAAATAACGTTAAATAAACGTTTACACATAACCGTTCAATATCAAACCATTTTTAAACGTTAATTTAACGTTTGCCTGAAAACCAATATAAAACGGTTTGCATTGAAACGTTAAAATAACGTTAAATAAACGTTTACACATAACCGTTCAATATCAAACCATTTTTAAACGTTAATTTAACGTTTGCCTGAAAACCAATATAAAACGGTTTGCATTGAAACGTTAAAATAACGTTAAATTAACGTTGGCACATAACTGTTCAAAATCAAACCAATTTCAAACGTTAATTTAACGTTTGCCCGAAAACACAAAAAAAACGGTTTGCACTGAAACGTTAAAAAAACGTTAAATAAACGTTGACACATAACCGTTCAAAATCAAAGCAAAAGCCAAAAAAAAAAAAAAAAAAAAAAATGTTATTTTTGTTGTGGTAACATTGACATTAACAATAACAAGCAACGACAAAAAAAAATTTGAAAAAAAAAATTTAAAAAAAAAAAAATAATTAAAAAAAACAAATGTTAAAAAAATAAAATTGACATATTATATCAAAAACAAACGTTTCAAAAAATTTATTTGTAAAAAAAAATAATAAAAAAAAATTACCATAATGTAACGTTAAATTAACGTTAGTTTTATGTTTTATGGCTAACGTTTATTTCATGTTTTATGGCTAACCTTAAAATAACGTTAGATTTAGGTTATTTTGCTCATCAAGATAAACGTTAAATTAACGTTAACATTTAACGTTAATTCAACCAAAATAAAACCATAATATAACGTTAAATTAACGTTAATTTAACGTTTACCGCTAATATCAATTTGACCAAAATAAAAGTATAATACAATGGCTGTTTGAACGTATTTTTCACGTTGAGTGCAAACATTAAAAAGAACCCCCCAAAAAACATAATCAAACGAATCATAAGGAAAATAATTTTATTTAATTTTTTATTTTGCTTTTTAAATTTTTTTCTTATTTGAAGATGCATTTCCCATAGTCTTTTCTGTCTGCTGTTGTTGTAGTGTTATATATGTAGCTAAAACCATGTTAAAAAAAGACAAGCAAACACCAACATGTAAAGTCAAATCAAATTTTGAAAAAGGTTTTTGGTGAGAACGGTTAACTTTGCAGCTAACGCTATATATGATCTTGTTGTATTACTTAATCCGGAGAGCATGCAGGCTGTTGATTTTTTTGATTTTTTATCTCTGTCTCATTGCAAGGATGGTACTGGCCAGGTCTCATATTTTGAGCCAAACAGTGTACGTACATGCTAACATAAAACAAAACAAAAGACAAATAAATAAACCCAGTAGAAACATGTTTTGATAATATGTTCTAAACATTTATTCATCATTCCCTGATATTTCCACAATGTAAAAAAAAACCCAATGATACAAAATTAATTTCAAAAGTTGAATCAGTTTTAAAGTTTCTAGAAGTGAGTTTGGATATACCACACTTTTAGGTTCTGTACCTAGAAATTTACCAATTCTATTCCATCTTTTGGGTTTAAAAAAGTCTTTGCAGATATATATTATACATCCGACTTGATGCCAGAAGAGACAAGGAAATATGAGGTTATTTGCAACACCACCAGCAGAGGAAGAAGTCGCTCACTTTGCAGCAGCAGATAAAAAGAATTGTTGAATTTGAAGCAGGAGCAGACACAGAAGTTGTTGAATGTGTAGTATCTGCAGCAGACAAAGAAGTTGTTGAATTTACAGCAGACGATATATTTGTTAAATTTGCAGCAGCACACAAAGAAGTCATTCACTTTGCAGCAGCTCCAGACAACAAGAATTGTTGAGTTTTAAGCAGGAGCAGACACAGAAGTTGTTAAGTTTGCAGCAGGAGCAGCGGCAGACAAAAAAGTTGTTGAATTTGCAGCAGACGATATACTTGTTAAATCTGCAGCAGCAAACAAAGAAGTCATTCACTTTGCAGCAGCTCCAGACAACAAGAATTGTTGAATTTTAAACAGAAGCAGACACAGAAGTTGTTAAGTTTGCAGCACCAACAGACAAAGAAGTTGTTGAATTTGCAGCAGACGATATATTTGTAAAATCTGCAGCAGTAGCCATGGAAAAAGTTGTTGATACAACCAGTGCAGACGATGACATGTCTGCAATAGGCGACTTTGAAGATCTGCTCCACATGCTATGACACCTGCAAAGACAAAGAATGCAACAATCTTAAAACAAAGAATTCAGTGTTATTTCAGAACTTCAGTGTAAACACTATAATTACAGTATGTCTTCTTTGTTGGTGTTCTTTGCTGAACATAGAACTGAAGGTAAATAAGGTTTAAATTGTCTTTGCATTATGCCAATATTGTTGAATTTACTTCTGTGAATTTGCTAACTTTGATAGCATCATTCTGTGTTTGAATGAAATGCTCTATGTCAATGCTGCCTGGCACGGATAACATTAACAGCCCTACCAACCCGTCCACCCACACCCCCACCCCACCCACACACTCACACAGAACACCTTCCAACAAAATTTTCCCCAGACTAAGACAATAGAATGTCAGTTGGACCTTGACTAAAAATATGCACAGGTAAAGATGTCCCAGCTACAACAAATTGTTCTGTCAGAAGACCTCCTACATCCCGAAATGATGTGATGGCCAACCAGCCAAGGATTAGAACAATGCGTCATATAATATCAGCATGTATCAATGACCCTAGGCTGAGGCCTGACAATAATACTGCCTTCTCTCAAATTATATGATTTTCTGTTATAAATATAATAATATGACTGCTGGAACATTCATCTTAGCGTTAAACAAGGATTTTACCTGCAAACACACACACACACACACACACACACACACACAGTGACACACACTTACTTGGCCTCAACAGCCAGAATGTCGGGGTTGTACCTTGTAGTTTACATCCCTGTGAATGCTTTCTGTTCCATCCTCATGGTAATTCCTCCCACCCTGCAATGAAAATTGAAAGCATTGATGTGTGAATTGCATTAATTACAATAGTCTAAACACACTCAAATCTTTACTTGTTAATGAAGACAGAGAGATAGAAAGTGGGAATAAATAAGGGGGGGGGGGGGGAGGGGAGAGAGCAGTTGTCAATCAAACCTTGTTTTAAAAATTTAAGTGTCTTTGAATAGATCATTTTCGAAAATAACTCCCCATGCCTCTCCTGAGATCTCTTCTTTACTGTACAGTTATGCATTTGACCTGAAGCTGTAAGATTGAACAGTAAGTGCCCTGCGTGCACATGTGTGGAAAGTATCAGATTGAGAGAGAAAGTCTCAGATTGAGAGAGAGAGAGAGAGAGAGAGTAACAGACAGACAAAGACAGAGAGAAAGACTGAAACTGAGAAAGAGACAGAAGGCAGGAAAGAAAGAGAGAGAAATCCACCTTTCCAATCGTTATGCATGATATTGCTTTGATATTTGTGACTCGTATGAAAAATAAGTCAACAATCACAATGCCAACGGATCGTGAACTATGAATTTACAACAGTACAGTTCAACATTACCTGAATTTCTTCCTGCTGAAAGTTCCATTTGCCATTCGCCTCAGCGTCACAAGATCTGTATTAGTCCTGATATATGCTGGAGTGTAGCATGTTATCTTATACATGTATCAGCAGTCACACTGGCTTTGAAGTTGCTGGCGTTTTAAAAACTGTTACAGAAACTTTTTTTAATTTCGATTCCACTGTGAAAGGTTGAGACTGAGAGTACTGTCCCTTGGCGATCAAGGGAGGTCACTCAGAATTTTCGTTCCTAGTTATCGAACTTGGACGTAACGGCAAGTTGTCAACAAATGCGTTGGGAAGATGGAAAAACTGGCAGTTGCTAGAGCACTATGTGATACACCAACAGAAACGAACCAGACTGGACAGTCCAATACTAAGACCGAAGGCGCAAGACATAATTACTGGACTGGTTTCAAGAGTTTTACAAACTTTGAGTGAGTATCTTGCCTTAGTGAACTTGGAAGATATAGATTTGCTAATACACCACTAAACAGTTCCGCGGCCATTGCGACAGTGCGCATGCGTAGCAATTTTTTCGAGTAAACAACGCGTCGTGCTAGCTTCTCAGCAACTTGAAACATGTGCGATTTGAGCGAGATTTCCATCCAGAAGGTGCGACTGTGGAGCACTGAAGCATCGAAAACCTTGTCGTGTGTACGGAAAACGAGTGTGGAAGGTGCACACGAGGAACTTGTAGCTAGGTAAGTTTTATTTCTTTCGTTATTTACTCTTTGCAATGATGCGATGTGTTGTTCATTCACAAGACCGGTTTTCCGCCCTGTAAGTTGTAACACTAACAGTAACTTAGTAAGTGCTCTCTCTTCAGATACGCTTAACTTTTCAGTTGATTAAAGTCAAAAACTTGAATAAGTGCCGTTGATCTGTCCACGGAATCTAACTTACTATGAAGCATAACTATATATTCCGATTCGTGATGCATAGGCTACATGTTGCGATAGTGTATGCAAAAGTTTTCCATTTTCAATCTGTCGTGTGGGTAAGATAAGAAACAACAAACATGCATACTAAGTTGCCACTGCCAGTTTGTAGCTCTGCTAAACTTACCTCAGGCTGAGTCAGTGAATATTTTGTACATTTACATACAAAATGGTGATGAGGGGGAAAAAGATTGCCTTCCACAGGTGCGAAAAACTGTGATTTGATCTCAAGGCCTTTTTGTTTTAGAGCTTTTCCTGCTTTGGAACTTGGGAGATGGGATTCCTGTCGACCGTGAAGCAGAAAATGCAGAGAGGGTGCTTCTTCGGGAGTACAAGCAGAAGTTGTATGTGAAAGGGGTGCTTTATCCTGATCCATTCATCATCACAACTGGATTGAAAGGCAGCAACTGAGCAAGATGGGCGATTCCTGTGGCCAAGCGTCTTCATCGCCGGCTGCCTGTGAGTGTGAGCTCGACCTCATGCATCGCCTCGTCAACGAGTTTTAAGGAGGAAAGGCTTACAGGTAGGAAACCTCTCTACTTTTTTAAATAAGTCATATTTGCACTTTACTTTTGAAAAATAGAATGGTTCAAGTTGAATTGCAAGATGGCAGTGCAGCCTAACAACATTTTGGTTTCAGTGAACAGGGAATGTGTCAAAATCTGAAAAAACAGCATACTAGTATTGATACACACTAAAATTATGCCTGTCGTTGTCATATATACATATAATTTTTGAAAAGTGCAGTGATACTGATAGTGATACAGTTAATCAGCAATGACTGAACCGACTTTCTAACTTCAGGGATGATCAAATCATCTGACTAATGGCCAGGGGCGAGTACAAAAAATCCGCTGTGCTAGTTAAAACCGCTTGGCAACTCGCCTGGTTGGCTAGTGAAAATTCTCGTCAAATGCAACACTTCTGGTTGTATACTCTAGTTTCAAAACGTTATATAAACAATGCAGTTATAGCAACTGTGGTTTGTACCCGGCAAGCAATTCTTTTTGGTGGACTGGACTTTCTTGAAATGACTCACCTGTCTGGCAAGTTAAGATTTTGAGATCTGGCCATCCCTGCAACTGTCTTAATTTTGCAATGCTCTTCATGCAAGTTGCACTCAAATTTGTGAGCAATTTGTTATGTACAACTTGGTAAATTGTCCTAAATGATGCTTTAGTAAAAGTTGTTGTCTCCTTTCTCTTTCTCATATTGATTATTTTCTTTTTTTCTCCCTTTTGGCAGTGTTTTGACCATATGCAACAGGCTGCAAGTCATTTTGGAGGAGGAAGCCCCTGATTGCATCTTTGTCAAAACTAGAAAGAGACTTCTACCTGTCTCCAAGAGTCAGCCATCACAACCACCTGTTACCCAGAGCCAGCCATCACAACCTCCTGTTCCCAAAGCAATCCAATCCTGTTGCCCGTTTTGATACAGGCAGCAACAGGATGCACTTAGGAGGAGGAACTAGTTAAGTAGAAGTAGGGAAAGCGGTATTAACAAAACACCTTTTTCCTCTTAACTATGAAACCACACAGATAAACAAGGAGAGCAACCCTTCCACAAAGTAAACAATCCTGACGACTCTAATAGTAATAATTTCAACAATTTGTCAACTCATGTAAAAGCTTTGCCAGATCCAGGCATTAAGCTCTACTCGTTACACATGTAATGGGCAGAGCAACATTGTTGAACAGCTGCTTCGTTTCTGTAAGTTTTCAGCCTGAAAGGTAGTAGGGTGGGTCGCATCTAAAATATAAATGTTTGTTTTGTCAAAACCTATGTAAATTTTCCTACATTTTAAGACTCCCTCTTTTTCTGTAGTGGATTTTTTTTTTATCAGATTATTGTTTGGAGTTCTGAAAAGGAAGGCTCCTGTGTACACCATTATAGATATGACTTTTACTGTACTACATGTGTGTTTTTGGTATATATATATATATATAAATATATAAAACTAGATATCTTTCTTCCCAATATGTTCATTGCCAAGTGGATGAAGTCATCAGATTTGATCTGCTGCTAGTGATAACGTTTATCAACATAAGTAAAGTTTTTTGAGCTGACTGTATTGTGTGCATTTTGTTTGCAAGTGCTGATATGTTTGACTTTGTGCTGTAATGCTTTGTCTTGTCTCTCATTCTCCCTTTCAAAGTACGAGAACTCAGATTTTGTTCTGACACACTCATTGCATCATACAAACATCAATAAAGACACACAGAAAGTGAGCCAAACAAACATTTTTCCTCAGAACATGTTATGGTATGCACAGGGGACATGAAAATTATGGAGAGAAGACTGTGCGCAGGAAGAAGAGAGAAACATTCAAACAAATGAAAACAAACCAGTAAATTGTTTAAGGTTGCTCTTGGCCACTCTAGTGACATGTACTTTATTCTACCTATATTAGCGAAACCGATAGGCTAGATCCTGAAGGTCTAATCCTCGTCTCTGTTGCATAAACAACATCTCATCTATACTATAACGTTTAGGGTCAATACTCATTGGTTGATCTCTAAAAATTCTTGTCTTTTTAGAATTTTTGACTTTTTCCTGCCATCTTCTTGTTGCAAAGGGTGACACTAAAACCATGAATTAATTGTAAGAGACTGGTCGTGGCTATACCAGTGCAATATGATATGTTCTGCGAGAAATCAGATTTCTGAATAACCATGGATTTTTCCTGTCTGCGTTCTTTTTCTTAGCCATGTTTGCAATCTGTAGTTTGAACATCAGTCTATTGTTCTCCTTAGTCAGCTTAATCATTGCAATAAGATTGCGCATAACAGGTGTGCATTAAGTTGGCATCTGCTTATTCAAAAAAAACTATCAACAAATAAGCAAAAACAAGAGCACCCAGAAATGTTTCTGTTGTGAATGGGTCTTGTTCAGGGCTAGAGTCACACTTTTCTGGCAATCAACTAGCTGCACCATTCCTCTCCCTTGATGATCCTTGGGCCTGGCACGTCTCAAACTGGAATTCCAGATCTCGCATTGCAGTGCTCTGGTCGGGGTATGTCTATCAGCACTCTTGCTGTCTGAAACATTGCCAAACAGGGTTCATTCTGTCAGTATTTATGGTAGTATTACATCTTCATGCAGAGTTCTCCACATATGTTCCCGCAGTGGGGCACTGCGGTTATGAAATTAAAAGCCCCTCCTGTTTTTGGAACCGCAGGAGCTTTCTAGTTTGCTGTTAGGTAGATTTTTGGTTCCTCTTTCCTGTCATGCTCTCTTTTTCTTCATGAATTCTTTTCTTTTTTCTGCCTTCTTGCTCATTCACCTGTATTTTTTCCAAAAATCTCTTCTCTTGCCGCTTGTCTCGCGATTCATGTATAGTTTAATCTGTTAGTGTTCTGATGTAAGTCCAGCAGTAGATAGGTTAAGCCTATTTTAACATACTGGAAACTGGTAATCTTCCAGTAGGTATTAAGTAATGGGTTAGTGCATTTGTAAACAGGAATCGCTTGACAAGTGGCCCCCTTCATCCCCCCCTTCCTCGTCCTGATATGGCTCTGCGTAGTCGGCTGGACGTTAAGCAACAAATAAACAAACAAACAAAATCGACATATGTTGTCCGTTTGGGTTCAACTTCAACTTATAAAGGTGGTCATTTGGACCCACTGTAGTCATTTTCAGTGCAATACAGATCGAACTCCCCCTGTGAATTCCCCGGTACACTTGTTTTTGTTCCTTTGGCTTCTATGGAGAGCTCTCCTAATGTTGATCAAATCGCACTCTGGAAACAAACCACCCACATAAAACTTAGCTTGGCTTCCCACATTCATAAGCCTCATATATTGATATTGATTGATATTCATTCTTGTTCCGATTTCAAAACACACGAACAGACGAAAAGTCAATTAAATCACTCAAGCTGTAAGGCACAGACACATCATAGTGATACTAGGAACAGCATGTGTGAACAAATACATTCAACACCTTCCCATCTTCTTTACTGCGTACACACACAAAATATAACAAGAAAGTTATTTAAAAAAAAACAAACTTACTCTGTGTTGAAATCCAGGGTATCCCAAGTTTTGTGTTGGGAAAGAGTTCTCTGCAGTTGGTGTGCCATCAAGAAAGTGTCGAGAACAAACCCTTGCATTCTTGTGTGTTGGATGCGGATGCAAGCTGTTGAAAACAGACAGATGCATATCAGATTTAACAATTTATGGCTCTACAAAGCAATTTTTATTGCTTTTTAATCACAGCCATGCTCTAACAACATGAAGTAAAAAAAACACACCAAGAAACGGAAACACACTGACACAGAAAGTGAGCCACATTTTTTGATCTCATGCACGGCAGATTCAAACAAGTATTTCATGCAGTGCCGGTGTGCAGTTTTTGTAACGTTCAAAGCTGTATAAATGCAGGTCTAGCTAAACGGTTTTGTAATCATGCTATGGAATTTGCAGAAAAAAACAATAAATCGCATGAATGTCAGGCAATAAAATAAGTTGATCAAGAACTGTTACAGTGTTGCGCTTACCTGAACGGTGGTTGGCATGAACAGCACAGACTCGTGTGGAACCTGGTGAATTTTGCAAAGTTTAGCTTTCCATTTTGAAGACGGTAGCTTCCGTTGTCACAATCAATCATCGGGCAGTGACATGCCATTGTTAAAATCGATAATCGCTGAATTTACATCGACAAAACAACAAAATAAACACAAGTGTCTGACTCGTCAGTCGCAGAACATACGCAAAGCTGTGTTGCAGACGATTTGTTTCCTCGAAAAAATGACGCAGCCAATGAGAGGCGCCTGTGCGGTCACGTGATTTTCCTTCTTTGTTCCATGTAAACGTCGGAACTGTTTAGTGGTGTATTCAGTAATTGAGACTTCAAGATGTATTTTTTCTCTCTTGGAATACATGAGACTAAAAAGTGTGTTTGTTTCTTATGTGTGTGTGTGTGTGTGTGTGTGTGTGTGTGTGTGTGTGTCACTGTGTGTGTGTCACCGTGTGTGTGTGTGTGTTTAGGTGTTTGCTGTTTTTCTTTATTGTTGTTGTTGCCTGAAATGGTGATTTTATAACTGAGAATCCTTTTATGATTCTGTTGTGCATAATAAATAGCTTTTATTCTTTCAGATTTATACCACAAAAAAAACTGTCTGCATTTGGTGGGGAGGTGCCTTAACTGGTCAAAAGAAAAGTGAGCCGATTGATGGCATGGCCGTTCATCGCATTTGGATGGTAAAAAGCAAAACCAGTTTCCATTCTTCAACAAGCTGAAGGTTTGCATTGGAAAACAGTAAGTGGTTTTTTTAAATGAGTTTTCAATGTAACTGACAGAACAATTTGTTGTATAATTATTATAATCAGTTGTGTAATGCTTGCAAAACATACACACATGTACACACGCATCCCCCACCCCACCCCACACTTTCCACATATATACACACACACACATGTACACACGCATCCCCCACCCCACCCCACCCCTTTCCACATATACACACACACACACACACAAACTCCAATTTGAACTGTTCCTGTTTCAGTGGTGGACCTTTCTGGTGACCTGTAATTACTCAACTGTCAGTTGGAACATATTAGGGAAAATAATCTATCATTGTGCTTTTGTAAATTTGTTGGTTAAATCAGAATTACTTACAATTCTGTTTCCAGTCCTTTGTGCAAATTCGTATTAACTGGACATTATTTCTTTCAGATGAAAAAATCCTGTCTACAATCGGAGATGGGGGTGGCAATGGGAGGGGGCCACAGTCTGAAGGATGGCTGTACCAAAGCATGCAGTTGGAAGGGGACAACCCATCAAGGTTTACAATTATCAGCTTTGAAAACAGTGAGTACAATTTGGTACATGTATAATTATTGTTGTCAGTTGTTTATTGCTTGCAACAGACCCCACACACACACACACACTCATAAATTCAATATCAACCGTTTCTGTTTCAGTGATGGACTGGTATGATGAACTTTTCTGTTTTTAAATTTAATAACATTCAGGAAAACATGTTGTCATTCTGTGCTTGTTTGTTTGTTTCTGTGATAACTGAGAATCCTTGTTCTCATTCCTGTGCACATGTATTTATATTGATTTTTATTCGCTCAGATAACAAACAAGTCTGCAATTGGTGGGGAGGTGTCTGGACTGGTGGGAAGAATGATGAGTTCATTGATGACAGATGATTGTACCAAAGTTATTCAATCGGAAGAGGGAAAAAACATCGAAGTTTCCATTGTCTGTGCTGAAAGTTCACACTGTTGACCAGTAAGTGAATTGTTTAAATCAGTGTCGTCTTTTTTTTCTGTGGTGCTTAATTTAAATATCAGTTGTGTAATGCTTGCAACACACACACACACACACACACACACACACACACACACACACACACACACACACACACACACTCTCTCTCTCTCTGTTTCTTTCTCTGTTGTTACAAATTGGGCTGAGACTTTTGATTTTGCATATGTGGACTTGCGCCTGTGTGTGTGTGTGTGTGTGTGTGTGTGTGTGCGCGTGTGTGTCTGTGTGTGTGTGTGCCTGTGTGTGTGTGTGTATACATTGGTGTGTTTCTTAGTACATGTATTGTATGTGTTTGTTACTGCTAATGTGTGTGTATGTGTGTTTGTTGTACTACGTTGCAAGCCCCTGGAGCAATTTTTTGATTAGTGCTTTTGTGAACAAGAAACAATTGACAAGTGGCTCTATCCCATCTCCCCCCCTTTCCCCGTCGTGATATAACCTCCGTGGTTGAAAACGATGTTAAACACCAAATAAAGAAAGAAAGAAAGATGTGTGTTTGTAAGTGTATATTTGTGTTAGTGTATGTGTCTGTTAGTGTGTGTTAGTGTTAGTGTGTTTGTGTGTGTGTGTGTGATTTAGTTTGTAATCCCAGCCATTGACTAAGGACCGTGTGTGATTTAGTTTGTAATCCCAGCCATTGACTAAGAACCGTTTTTCCTTCTCTATCCCAGGTTGGTATCCTGCATAAGATTATGACCACTTCAAAGTCAGGGAGCTGGGCCTGGCCACATAGTTCAAGCAGAAGTTGAACTACTCCCTCACCATTACCGTCATCATATTCTGTGAGGTGGACTTCACCTACGACCAGAAGTTTGACCAGCGTCAAAGAGCGAGTGCAGGCAGCTGCTAGTGCTACAGGACATCATTGCGCGCCATCTCACTAACAAGATTCAACACCTTTGCTGACCCACAGCTTCTGAATGCTGTGTTTGCAAAGCAGCCCGGCATCAAGCCTCATTTACATGGGTGCCATCATTCAGGACTAACACCAACAGTTCATAAACAAATATTCACTGTGCACACACACGTTTGGCAAAGTGGAGCAGAAAACTTGTAGTCTTGCTGCTTGTTAATTTTTATTCATCGATGATTGTTTTTCATCTAGCTACTCCACAAAATATGTTAATATCTTTTGTGATAGCAAGAATCTTAATGAAATGAAGCAGAGCGCTATTTTAAGATCTGAGAAACAAAGGGACGTAATTGCTCTGCTATATGACATGTGCAACAAGAGTAAGTGAGATTATGTGGAAGCAATTTTCTTGGCACCTGTGAGAATAACACGCTTTTGAATGAACAAAAGACTTTACATGCTTGTCGCACGTGTATGCATTAATAGCGCTTACATCCCTTTGTTTCTCATATTTTGTGCTACTGACTTGCTTGTATTACTAGAGACATCCAGATTTGCCTTCGTCAAAAGTTCGTGAGTTCCGATCTTAGCGAGTTTGTTGAAGTGGTGACGTCACATCCCGTCACGGTCACCACTTTCCAATTTCGGTCCAGATCTACGTGAAGTTCTTCGTGCGCGTTGTCTGTTTTTCGAAACAGTGATGACGTGACGAGTAGTGTTATATATGACGAGTCTTTTTTATCGGAATATTCCAGACATCTGAATATGCTGGGTACACACGCAACACTGACAATTTTTTTCGAATTTTAGATTCATTCCTGTAAAATCTCCCAACTCTAAAACAAAATAGGCCTAGTGGAAACAAGTGTCTTGTGCAAGAGAGATCAAGGGAGATAATTGGCAGGATATGTCGCCCGTTGACTCAAGTTCTGAGTTTTGTGTGGGTATCCGTGTTCATGCACTAGGCCTCCAAAATGAACAGTTTACAGATGCACAGTCCACAGAAGCGTCGTAAAGATATCAAACTTTAACACTGCGCACATAAAACATATTTTTAACATTATGAAAAGGACTAAAAGTACTCGCAAAGATTGCTGATTAAGGTTCGTCAAACACGCCTTTTTCACCACGCAGATCCCGGTCTTCGGCAAGCAGTGGTGGGCGCGAAAACCCGAGCGCATGCGCATTGAGGCACAAAGTTAAAAATAGAGAGGAAATTCCCACCACCAACGAATGTTCGTCTGACGAAGGTTGAATCTGGATGTCCCTAGTGATTGTGCAAATAATTTGTATTGTTTTCATCTCTGATTTTGTCATTAACAATGATCGTTGTCGATAATGAGTTTGCACAGCCCTATGGTATTTACCTTGATGAACCCATACCAGCATTGTGATTGAAATTCTTAATTGCTGATCCTGTTATCGCCTGCTGATGATTTTTTTTTATCAAGTTCAGACTATTATTAGTCAATGTAGCATTGCTTCAATGAGATTAGGTCCACACATAATTTTTGCCTGCCCGATTGATAATACTATGCTGTGGTATTTTACTGAGACTGAAAAATGTGTTGTAATATTTTTTAAGTTCACATTTTCATGTTTTAGCAATTGAAGGAATTAAGTTTGCATTGTTCAACATTTTAAAAGTGTTACTGTTATCAAATTAGTATTCACATATTGAATTGTTAAAGACCCCAACAATTTAAATTTTAAATAAAATTTGTGATCTTGAATTTTCTGTGCATTAATTCAAATTTGTATTTGCAAATGTTATTTTAATGTTTTCAGGAGAACGTAAATTTTACGTTTGCATGTGAACGTTAATTTAACGTTTGCATGTGAACGTTAATTTAACGTTTGCATGAAAACGTTTGATTATGGTTTTGTTTTGGTTAATTTTATGTTTGCATGCTAACGTTAAAAAAACGTTAAATAAACGTTAATAAAACGTTTTATTTTGGTTATTTTTATGTTAGCAAAAAACGTTAAAAAAACGTTAAAATAACGTTAAATAAACGTTAATAAAACGTTTTATTTTGGTTATTTTTATGTTAGCAAAAAACGTTAAAAAAACGTTAAAATAACGTTAATCTAACCGTTATATTATGGTTTGATTTTGGTTTTATTTTGGTTATTTTTATGTTTGCAAAAACGTTAAATTAACGTTAATTTTAACGTTATATTATGGTTAGATTAACGTTAAATTAACGTTAGATTAACGTTAAATGTTAACGTTAATTTAACGTTTTATCACATGAGCAAATTAACGTTAAATTAACGTTAGCGGTAAACGTTAAATTAACGTTTACCGCTAACGTTAATTTAACGTTAATTTAACGTTAGCATGCTAACTGGGGAAAGAGTTGCGGTCCTTGAAACAGTGAGGCAAACACACGCAGCCACTGTCACTGATGAGTGAAGACAAACAATCATAGCGGCAATGAATACTGAACTACAATGAGCTTTTTTGTTTTTGTTTAATCATCGAAATTGACATATTGAGCTGATATGTGGACACTGCATAACATTACGCTGACTTATTGACAGTGATGCAAGGGTTGCTTGTTTCCACTGACCAGCATGTGTTTGCCTCACTATTGACAGTGATGCAAGGGTTGCTTGTTTCCACTGACCAGCATGTGTTTGCCTCACTATTGACAGTGATGCAAGGGTTGCTTGTTTCCACTGACCAGCATGACTGTGTTTGTCTCACTATTGACAGTGATGCAAGGGTTGCTTGTTTCCACTGACCAGCATGTGTTTGTCTCACTATTGACAGTGATGCAAGGGTTGCTTGTTTCCACTGACCAGCATGTGTTTGCCTCACTGTTTCATTGGCCCTTTTCACAGTCAAAACCGTGACAGTTGTTTCCCAACGGGCGCTGTGGCGGGGTGGTAAGACGTCGGCCTCGTCATCGGAAGGTCGTGAGTTTGAATCTTGGCCGCGACCGCCTGGTGGGTTAAGTGTGGACATTTTTCCGATCTCCCAGGTCAACTCATGTGCAGACCTGCTTGTGACTTATCCCCCTTTGTGGGCACACGCAAGCACAAGACTAAGTGTGCACGAAAAAGATCCTGTAATCCATGTCAGAGTCCGGTGGGTTATAGAAACACGAAAATGCCCAGCGTATGGCTGCCTAAATGGCGGGGTAAAAATTGTCATACACGTAAAAATCCACGTGTGCAAAAACACGAGTGTACGGGGGAGTTTCAGCCCACAAGGTCACGACTTGATTTTAAGCTCAACAACACAACAATAAGTATCTTGCATGTTTTTTCCCTTAGCGCTCGGTATTGCACTGTATGTTCTGTACATGAATCCGTGTCAGATTGCTTGTGTAGACACGTGTGTCAGATTGCTTGTTGTGTAGACACGTGTGTCAGATTGCTTGTTGTGTGGACACGTGTGTCAGAGTGCTTGTTGTGTAGACACGTGTGTCAGATTGCTTGTTGTGTAGACACGTGTGTCAGATTGCTTGTTGTGTAGACACGTGTGTCAGATTGCTTGTTGTGTAGACACGTGTGTCAGATTGCATGTTGTGTAGACAAGTGTGTCAGATTGCTTGTTGTGTAGACACGTGTGTCAGATTGCTTGTTGTGTAGACACGTGTGTCAGATTGCTTGTTGTGTAGACACGTGTGTCAGATTGCTTGTTGTGTAGACACGTGTGTCAGATTGCTTGTTGTGTAGACACGTGTGTCAGATTGCTTGTTGTGTAGACACGTGTGTCAGATTGCTTGTTGTGTAGACACGTGTGTCAGATTGCTTGTTGTGCAGACACGTGTGTCAGATTGCTTGTTGTGTAGACACGTGTGTCAGATTGCTTGTTGTGTAGACACGTGTGTCAGATTGCTTGTTGTGTAGACACGTGTGTCAGATTGCTTGTTGTGTAGACACGTGTGTCAGATTGCTTGTTGTGCAGACACGTGTGTCAGATTGCTTGTTGTGTAGACACGTGTGTCAGATTGCTTGTTGTGTAGACACGTGTGTCAGATTGCTTGTTGTGTAGACACGTGTGTCAGATTGCTTGTTGTGTAGACACGTGTGTCAGATTGCTTGTTGTGTAGACACGTGTGTCAGATTGCATGTTGTGTAGACACGTGTGTCAGATTGCTTGTTGTGTAGACACGTGTGTCAGATTGCTTGTTGTGTAGACACGTGTGTCAGATTGCTTGTTGTGTAGACACGTGTGTCAGATTGCTTGTTGTGTAGACACGTGTGTCAGATTGCATGTTGTGTAGACACGTGTGTCAGATTGCTTGTTGTGTAGACACGTGTGTCAGATTGCTTGTTGTGTAGACACGTGTGTCAGATTGCTTGTTGTGTAGACACGTGTGTCAGATTGCTTGTTGTGTAGACACGTGTGTCAGATTGCTTGTTGTGTAGACACGTGTGTCAGATTGCATGTTGTGTAGACACGTGTGTCAGATTGCTTGTTGTGTAGACACGTGTGTCAGATTGCTTGTTGTGTAGACACGTGTGTCAGATTGCTTGTTGTGTAGACACGTGTGTCAGATTGCTTGTTGTGTAGACACGTGTGTCAGATTGCTTGTTGTGTAGACACGTGTGTCAGATTGCTTGTTGTGTAGACACGTGTGTCAGATTGCATGTTGTGTAGACACGTGTGTCAGATTGCTTGTTGTGTAGACACGTGTGTCAGATTGCATGTTGTGTAGACACGTGTGTCAGGAACACTTGTTGCTCCTGTTAAAACCTTATTACGCCGCCTTTATATAATACAACTGTACAGCGGCGTATAGATTTCACTCTGTCTCTTTGTCTACGAATTAGACTTGTATCTCTGGTACTCTGGGGTCAACTGAGCTAGACTTGTATCTCTGGTACTCTGGGGTCAATTGAGCTAGACTTGTATCTCTGGTACTCTGGGGTCAATTGAGCTAGACTTGTATCTCTGGTACTCTGGGGTCAATTGAGCTAGACTTGTATCTCTGGTACTCTGGGGTCAATTGAGCTAGACTTGTATCTCTGATACTCTGGGGTCAATTGAGCTAGACTTGTATCTCTGGTACTCTGGGGTCAATTGAGCTCAAATTTGGTGAGTAGCTTGGAAATAGGTTCCTAGCAGTAGTAAAATGGAAGATGTGAGCTTTGAACGCCTTTATTCGGCCAGCCACGGGAAACAAACAAATTAAAGGTTTCACATGAGGATGCGCGTCTCAACCTAACACTTGACGTCAGAGAAATGTGCAGAATCAATTTAGAATCCATTAACAGCTAGTGCGACATTTATTCATGGGTGTTTTCACGAAGCATGGGTGTGTAAACTAGTAAACTATATATTTTTCAATCCGTTTGAGCTGTTTTCAGAGACGTTTTCAATTGAAGGTGCACGCGTACTTCTTGGTTTGAAACTTCTCAATCACTCTCGCACACCATCTAAAAGTATTAATGGATCCATTATTTTTAGATCAGATCATAACAGGAATTCCCGAAACAGTTCCGCGGCCATATTAGCTTGTGAGAAATCGCACGTGTGTGTGTGTGTGTGTGTAATTTGAAACAGTTTTGCATGACGTAAAGGACTTAAATCGAATCCTCGACGTACCTAGGATGGACAAGGGACAACTGCATGTGCAGACCCAGAGACGGTACCCATGTCCCACCCCCATGTCACCACGTTTAAACAACTCGGTCAATCTGCCACAAGTGCAGCTGGCTGGTTGCACCTAAACACACATGTTTTATCTAAAGGCATTCTTTTGCTCTTAGCTTCCCCTCTCTGTCGATGACTACTCTCTCTCTCTCTAAACAATTTTGTGTGACTTAAAGTCGCAGATTGGAATCCGGCCCGGGACAGACCAACTGTTTGAGCAGACCCAGAGACGGTATCCATGTCCCACCCCCTGGCGGCGTGTTGACACGTTATGGTCAACACTTGTTAAATCTGGTATCAGCATTATAATAAGCAGGCATGGGAATTCTCCAAGGATCCGAGGATTTCCAAGAAAATAAAATCCTCTTGTGAGTAACAAAATTTGAAAAAGACAATCTGCCTGGTAAAAACCATTATCCTTCATGAAACTGTCCCTTCTTTTAATGAGATTCCGCCCACCTGAGTCACTTGTAATGAGATGCCGCCCGCCTGAGTCACTTGTAATGAGATGCCGCCCGCCTGAGTCACTTGTAATGAGATGCCGCCCGCCTGAGTCACTTGTAATGAGATGCCGCCCGCCTGAGTCACTTGTAATGAGATTCCGCCCGCCTGAGTCACTTGTAATGAGATGCCGCCCGCCTGAGTCACTTTTGCAAACAAAGAATAAGTGTGTTCAAATTATATTAATTCAGTTAACGGATTAAAATGATCGTTTGTTATTGACAATACAAAACATGTATTACATTTGGTCCGGTTTTTTTCTGTGTAAAGTTCATAAAACAAGCCAGATCGCACCGATTGTAAGCTGTGTAAAGTTGATGAAACAAGCCAGATTGCACCGATTGTAAGCTGTGTAAAGTTGATGAAACAAGCCAGATGGCACCGATTGTAAGCTGTGTAAAGTTGATGAAACAAGCCAGATGGCACCGATTGTAAGCTGTGTAAAGTTGATGAAACAAGCCAGATAGCACCGATTGTAAGCTGTGTAAAGTTTATGAAACAAGCCAGATCGCACCGATTGTAAGCGATGTAAAGTTTATGAAACAAGCCAGATAGCACCGATTGTAAGCTGTGTAAAGTTGATGAAACAAGCCAGATCGCACCGATTGTAAGCTGTGTAAAGTTTATGAAACAAGCCAGATAGCACCGATTGTAAGCTGTGTAAAGTTTATGAAACAAGCCAGATCGCACCGATTGTAAGCTGTGTAAAGTTGATGAAACAAGCCAGATCGCACCGATTGTAAGCTGTGTAAAGTTGATGAAACAAGCCAGATCGCACCGATTGTAAGCTGTGTAAAGTTGATGAAACAAGCCAGATCGCACCGATTGTAAGCTGTGTAAAGTTTATGAAACGAGCCAGATCGCACCGATTGTAAGCTGTGTAAAGTTTATGAAACAAGCCAGATCGCACCGATTGTAAGCTGTGTAAAGTTGATGAAACAAGCCAGATCGCACCGATTGTAAGCTGTGTAAAGTTGATGAAACAAGCCAGATCGCACCGATTGTAAGCTGTGTTAAGTTGATGAAACAAGCCAGATGGCACCGATTGTAAGCTGTGTAAAGTTGATGAAACAAGCCAGATGGCACCGATTGTAAGCTGTGTAAAGTTGATGAAACAAGCCAGATGGCACCGATTGTAAGCTGTGTAAAGTTGATGAAACAAGCCAGATGGCACCGATTGTAAGCTGTGTAAAGTTGATGAAACAAGCCAGATCGCACCGATTGTAAGCTGTGTAAAGTTGATGAAACAAGCCAGATCGCACCGATTGTAAGCTAAATTTCAGACACATTCCAGGGGACCCGCCTTGTTCACCAAGATTTCTCTTTCAATCAATTCCCATGCCGGTTTAAGGATGTGGACATGCCGCTTCAGTTTGTCAGGAATTTAGCTTGTTTGACTGCATAACGGCAGCAAGAGATGGTCCACTCCATGCGCACGACTGACATTGTGTATGCCTGTGTTGTCTCTTTCGCTTTTTTCTCACATGAAGCGGTCTTGAAACATTGCTGTATAGTGTAATTATGTTTAACATTGTTTTTGTGGTTGATGAAATCTGCCAAAATAGATTTCCTTTGTGGGCGTGTCTGTGTGTGCAACAATAATGATCTGTACATTGCTCTTTTGCGAGTGTAATATTTTGAACGCATTTCTCAATTTTAAAACATTTTGTTGTTTTCTTTTTCTGTTGACAGTTTCGGCACGACAAAATAAAGGAAACGTGCAAACATTTGGTCTACAACAGTCCTTTTTCTGCCGTGTGTAAATGTGTGTGTGAGAGTGTGAGAGAGAAGGAGAGTGTGTATGAGAAAGAGTGATTGTGTGTGTGAGACAGAATGTGTGTGTGAGAGAGAAGGAGAGAGTGTATGAGAAAGAGTGATTGTGTGTGTGAGACAGAGGGTGTGTGTGTGAGAGAGGAGAGAGTGTAACTATGAGAAAGAGTGATTGTGTATGTGAGACAGAGAATGTGTGTGTGAGAGAGAAGGAGAGAGTGTAACAATGAGAACGAGTGAGAGTGTATGTGAGACAGAGAGTGTGTGTGAGACAGAGAGTGTATGTGAGACAGAGAGTGTGTGTGAGACAGAGAGAGTGTGTGAGACAGAGAGTGTGTGAGAGACAGAGAGAGTGTGTGAGACAGAGAGTGTGTGAGACAGAGAGTGTGTGTGAGACAGAGAGTGTGTGAGAGACAGAGAGAGTGTGTGAGACAGAGAGTGTGAGAGACAGAGAGTGTGTGAGACAGAGTGTGTGTGAGACAGAGAGTGTGTGTGAGACAGAGAGTGTGTGTGTGAGACAGAGAGTGTGTGAGAGACAGAGAGTGTGTGTGAGACAGAGAGAGTGTGTGAGACAGAGAGTGTGTGAGACAGAGTGTGTGTGTGAGACAGAGTGTGTGAGACAGAGTGTGTGTGTGAGACAGAGAGTGTGTGAGACAGAGAGTGTGTGTGAGACAGAGAGTGTGTGTGAGACAGAGAGTGTGTGTTAGACAGAGAGTGTGTGAGACAGAGTGTGTGTGTGAGACAGAGTGTGTGTGTGAGACAGAGTGTGTGTGTGAGACAGAGTGTGTGAGAGTGAGAGAGTGTGTGTGAGACAGAGTGTGTGTGTGAGACAGAGAGTGTGTGAGACAGAGTGTGTGTGTGTGAGACAGAGCGTGTGTGAGACAGAGTGTGTGTGTATGAGACAGAGAGTGTGTGTGAGACAGAGAGTGTGTGTGAGACAGAGTGTGTGAGACAGAGAGTGTGTGTGAGACAGAGTGTGTGTGAGACAGAGTGTGTGTGTGAGACAGAGAGTGTGTGTGAGACAGAGAGTGTGTGAGACAGAGTGTGTGTGTGAGACAGAGAGTGTGTGAGACAGAGTGTGTGTGTGAAACAGAGAGTGTGTGTGAGACAGAGTTTGTGTGAGACAGAGAGTGTGTGTGAGACAGAGAGTGTGTGTGAGACAGAGAATGTGTGTGTGAGACAGAGTGTGTGTGTGAGACAGAGAGTGTGTGTGAGACAGTGTGTGTGAGAGACAGAGAGTGTGTGTGAGAGACAGAGTGTGTGTGAGACAGAGAGTGTGTGAGACAGAGAGTGTGTGTGTGAGACAGAGAGTGTGTGAGAGACAGAGAGTGTGTGTTAGACAGAGAGTGTGTGAGACAGAGTGTGTGTGTGAGACAGAGTGTGTGAGAGAGTGTGTGTGTGAGACAGAGAGTGTGTGAGACAGAGAGTGTGTGTGAGACAGAGTGTGTGTGAGAGACAGAGAGAGTGTGTGAGACAGAGTGTGTGTGAGACAGAGAGTGTGTGTGAGACAGAGAGTGTGTGTGAGACAGAGAGTGTGTGAGACAGAGAGTGTGTGTGAGACAGAGAGTGTGTGTGAGACAGAGAGTGTGTGATAGACAGAGAGTGTGTGTGAGACAGAGAGAGTGTGTGAGACAGAGAGTGTGTGTGAGACAGAGAGTGTGTGTGAGACAGAGAGTGTGTGTGAGACAGAGAGTGTGTGAGACAGAGAGTGTGTGAGACAGAGAGTGTGTGTGAGACAGAGAGTGTGTGTGAGACAGAGAGTGTGTGTGAGACAGAGTGTGTGTGTGAGACAGAGAGTGTGTGTGAGACAGAGAATGTGTGTGAGACAGAGTGTGTGAGAGACAGAGAGTGTGTGTGAGAGACAGAGTGTGTGTGAGACAGAGAGTGTGTGAGACAGAGAGTGTGTGTGAGACAGAGAGTGTGTGAGACAGAGAGTGTGTGTGAGACAGAGAGTGTGTGAGACAGAGAGTGTGTGTGTGAGACAGAGAGTGTGTGAGAGACAGAGAGAGTGTGTGAGACAGAGAGTGTGTGAGACAGAGAGTGTGTGTGAGACAGAGAGTGTGTGAGAGACAGAGAGAGTGTGTGAGACAGAGAGTGTGTGAGACAGAGAATGTGTCTGAGACAGAGAGTGTGTGTGAGACAGAGAGTGTGTGAGACAGAGTGTGTGTGAGACAGAGAGTGTGTGTGAGACAGAGAGTGTGTGTGAGACAGAGAGTGTGTGAGAGACAGAGAGTGTGTGTGAGACAGAGAGTGTGTGTTAGACAGAGAGTGTGTGAGACAGAGAGTGATTGTGTGAGACAGAGTGTGTGAGACAGAGAGTGTGTGTGAGACAGAGTGTGTGTGAGACAGAGAGTGTGTGTGAGACAGAGAGTGTGTGAGAGACAGAGAGAGTGTGTGAGACAGAGTGTGTGTGAGACAGAGAGTGTGTGTGAGACAGAGAGTGTGTGAGAGACAGAGAGAGTGTGTGAGACAGAGAGTGTGTGAGACAGAGGGTGTGTGTGTGACAGAGAATGTGTGTGCCCTTGTCTTTATTCATCGACTATTAAAAGCCAGTGTCACTGTTTCTGTTATACGAACAACGATCACAAGTGTTGCAATCCATGGCGGTGGACTGGGATAATCACGGCAATGTCCATAACATCTCTGTCAGAAGAAGCACGGGAACAGTATCAGTCCAAGGGAAGTAACAGTGTAAACATGAGTGCGATCAGGAAGAAACACGAAGTTACTTCCCCTGTTAAGTTTCCCCCTTGCTGTCTGAAACAGAGCAATGTCAAGGGGATGGTGTTACTTTCCCTGTTAAGTTTCCCCCTTGCTGTCTGAAGCAGAGCAATGTCAAGGGGGCGGTGTTACTTCCCCTGTTAAGTTTCCCCCTTGCTGTCTCAAGCAGAGCAATGTCAAGGGGATGGTGTTACTTCCCCTGTTAAGTTTCCCCCTTGCTGTCCGAAGCAGAGCAATGTCAAGGGGATGGTGTTACTTCCCCTGTTAAGTTTCCACCTTGCTGTCTGAAGCAGAGCAATGTCAAGGGGGTGGTGTTACTTCCCCTGTTAAGTTTCCCCCTTGCAGTCTGAAACAGAGCAATGTCAAGGGGATGGTGTTACTTCCCCTGTTAAGTTTCCCCCTTGCTGTCTGAAGCAGAGCAATGTCAAGGGGATGGTGTTACTTCCCCTGTTAAGTTTCCCCCTTGCTGTCTGAAGCAGAGCAATGTCAAGGGGATGGTGTTACTTCCCCTGTTAAGTTTCCCCCTTGCTGTCTGAAGCAGAGCAATGTCAAGGGGATGGTGCTACTTCCCCTGTTAAGTTTCCCCCTTGCTGTCTGAAGCAGAGCAATGTCAAGGGGATGGTGTTACTTCCCCTGTTAAGTTTCCCCCTTGCTGTCTGAAGCAGAGCAATGTCAAGGGGATGGTGCTACTTCCCCTGTTAAGTTTCCCCCTTGCTGTCTGAAGCAGGGCAATGTCAAGGGGATGGTGTTACTTCCCCTGTTAAGTTTTCCCCTTGCTGTCTGAAGCAGAGCAATGTCAAGGGGATGCCAGAACAAAAGACACACAAAAACAGTGCGGCTCACCATCTAAGATCTGGTCAGGCTTATAATTATGGGAATATAATAATTTCATGTGTTTTGCATAACGATGTGACAAGTTGGTTGTTGAGAGGTGGAGTGCCCCCCCCCCCCCCCCCCCCCCCCCCCCCGCGGGTTAGGGGGAAGAATTTACCCGATGCTCCCCAGCATGTCATGTCGTAAGAGGCGACTAACGGATTCTGTTTCTCCTTTTACCCTTGTTAAGTGTGCCTTGTATAAAATATAGTCAATGTTTGTAAAGATTTTAGTCAAGCAGTATGTAAGAAATGTTAAGTCCTTTGTACTGGAAACTTGCATTCTCCCAGTAAGGTCATATATTGTACTACGTTGCAAGCCCCTGGAGCAAATTTTTGATTAGTGCTTTTGTGAACAAGAAACAATTAACAAGTGGCTCTATCCCATCACCCCCCCCCCCCCCCCCCCCCCTTCCCCCGTCGCGATATAACCTTCGTGGTTGAAAACGACGTTAAACACCAAATAAAGAAAGAAAGGTGGAGTGCATCTGTAAACATGACTGTGCCAGCAATGCGAGTCTGACAGTATCTCTTGTCTGACAGTATCTCTTGTCTGACAGTATCTCTCTCTTGTCTGACAGTATCTCTTGTCTGACAGTATCTCTTGTCTGACAGTATCTTTTGTCTGGCAGTATCTCTTGTCTGACAGTATCTCTTGTCTGACAGTATCTCTTGTCTGACAGTATCTCTTGTCTGGCAGTATCTCTTGTCTGACAGTATCTCTTGTCTGACAGTATCTCTTGTCTGACAGTATCTCTTGTCTGACAGTATCTCTTGTCTGACAGTATCTCTTGTGAAACTGTGAAAAGAATCTTTTCTGACCGCATAATTTTTTCACTTTCTTGTAAAAACAGGATGAACATTTTTGTGCGGGTTTTTTTTCTCCATTTTTGAAAACCAAATTGTAAACATTGTGTGCAGCTCCTCAAGTAATGATATCTCATGAAAGTTATGTCCATCAGCACATTGAAATTGTATGTGTTGTGGAACTATTTATCTGTGTTAGTTTGTTCATTACATTTTAAATACTTCTAAACCTCCTCACTGTAACTGCTTTTGCCCTCTGAGCGCTATAGTTCCATAGTGTAGCTAATAGCCATGTGGTTTATGCGTGTGTGTGTGTGTGTGTGTGTGTGTGTATGCGTGTGTGTGATGCGTGTATGTGACGTGTGTATGGGTGTGTGTGTGATGTGTGTATGTGTGTGTGTGTGTGTGTGTGTGTGTGTGTCATGTGTGTATGTGTGTGTGTGTGTGTGTGTGGTGTGTGTGTGTGTGTTTATGCGTGTGTGTGATGCGTGTGTGTGACGTGTGTATGGGTGTGTGTGTGATGTGCGTGCGTGTGTGTGTGTGTGTGTGTGATGTGTGTGTGTGTGTGAGTGTGTGTGTGTGTGTATGTGTGTGTGAGTGTGATGTGTGTGTGTGTGTGTAAGTGATGTGTGACTGTGTGTGTGATGTGTGTGTGTGTGTGTGATGTGTGTGTGTGTGTGTGTGTGTGTGTGTGTGTGTTGTGTGTGTGTGCGTTGACAAAACAAGGCAAGTGAGTGACATGTTTTATCAAAAATTAAACATTCCAATAACAAACATTTCTTGTTTTTTGTATCCTCAATGTTGGAACGTTAGCAGTCTATCTGTGTTGGGTTATCACAAAGATCAACCTGCCAGCTGTGCGCCTTTCTTTTTTGTTTGTTAGTGTGTGTTTGGTTTAAGATTTGTTATTTTAAGGTTGTCTTTTTTTACACGTTAGATTAAATTGCAGTTATCTCCCTTCTGGATGGAGGGAAAATCAAGATGGTGACTTACTGTATATATCTTTGCTTGAACAGGTTTTCTTAACTTCATTTAGTAGAATTGTTTAGAATTAATGCACCGTTTGTGTATTTTATTTTTGTGAAAGCGGAGACTTAGAAATTTAAGGGAGGTCACCAAACTTTGTGGACAACAGTGATCATAAAACACTGAGTGAGTCAGGTTTGAGTTGTCTTCGAATAAAAATGTGTAACGCAGCCAGACACACATGCGCGCGCGCACACACTCATCCACACTTACTCTCACACACACACACACACACACATACACACACACACACACACATACACACACACACACACACACACCACTCACACACACACACACATCACACACACACACACACACACATCACACACACACACATCACACACATGACACACACACACACACACACACATGACACACACACACACACACACACACACACACACACACACACACACACACACACACACACACACACACACACACACACACACAGAGTAATTAAGACAGGTAGAAGAGCAAAAACATTTTTATTAACAACAAATTGTGTGTGTGTTTGTTTGTGCTTTTTGAGAAATGTCATTTGTTAGGCTTTTCAAACAGGCAGTAAACATTTGTAAACGACATATTTAGACTAAAAAGGTTCATAAGCGGTACCTGTCATTCATGTTGTAACAGTTGACCAGTGATAAAGGTGAAACAAATGTCATGTGAAACATCAAAGAAAGCCGTGCATCTCACAGGTGAAGCGCAGTCATCATGTCAAGATCTGAATGACGTAAAACACAAGCACGATGACGTCAATTCTTATTTTGCGTCATAGAACCTGGAAATCTTGCACAATCTATCTCTAAATTGTACACTGCCAAACAATCGGCGATACCAACCAGGAATAACCTGATGTGTTTTGGGCAAAACTAATGTTGTTGTTGTTGTTGTTGTTGTTGTTGTTGTTGTTGTTGTTGTTGTTGTTGTTGTTGGTGGTGGTGTTGTGATGGTGGTGGCGGTTCTTGTTGTTGTCGTGGTGGTGGTTGTTGTTGCTGCTGTGGTGGTGGTGGTGGTGGTGGTGGTGGAGGTGGTGGTGACGACAGTGGTGAAGCTCACGGTAGAGGTGGTGACGATGGTGTTGATGCGGGGCATGTCACGACAAGACACACTTCCTGCCTCTCCTCCTCTTGGCGGTGGTGGTGGTCGTCGTTGCTGGTGGTGTCGGTGGTCGTGGTGGTGACGGCGGAGGTAGTGGTTATTGTATTAGGTTGTGGCGTGGGGTGGTTGTGGTGGCGGGGGTAGTGGTTGTTGTAAGGGATGGCGGGGTGGTGGTGACAGGAGGCGTGCGGACCGTGATGAGCTGTGTGGTGCAGCGTGATACTGCACTCAGCCTGTCAATAAGATCAATCTCCTCATCAGTCCTCCCTACATCATCATCATCCTGATGTCTGTCCTGTAACACGGCCACCACGCGCCGCTCCAGGCCTGTCACACAGCCATACATCGCTACTGTCACTGTGTCCGTTGCCGCCACCGCCACGTCCTGCACAGCTCGCTCCCACCTCGCCCTGTTGTGTAGGAAGTCTTGATCCCCCAACACACTCACCGGTACACCTGCATCCTTCAGTCCCTGCACCACGCCGCTAGCTGGTGACGTCACCCGCCCTGCCTCGTCCGTGACGTCATCATGTAAATCGCGGCTTCTGGTCAGGACGAACACGTCGCGGTAGCTCAGCCGGGAGGGACTGTTGGCGACGCTCCTCCCTGCAGGGAAAAGACCGTTGGAACAGTTAAATATTCATGTATGTAAGCAAACATTCGTTACATCTTTAGACACACCCTATCCGTGTATTCATTTGTTTTTTCAAACACACACACACACCACCCACCCCCAACCCCCCTCCCACACACACACGCAAGCCTGCATACACACCTGAGTTATAAAATCTTCACAAAGTGTGTACATTTTCGACACAGACAGCAAAACTTCGACGTCATGACGTAATTTTGCATTTTACGTCAATACAAATGACGTCATTGTCTTCTCCCTGCAGACTGACCAGACTTTAGATTTGATTGAAAATAATTATATTCTTGGGGGGAGGGAGGGGGGGTTAAAACACCATTAGGCAGCGGGAAGGTTTACCCTTCACTCAAACCTACCACAATCATCATCCTCATCCTCGTCATCATCATCATCACCACCACCACCACCACCACCACCACCACCAACACCACCACCACCACCATCATCATCATCATCATCATCATCATCAGTTACACAACTTACCCACACCGAGACGGCGCAGCTCGACAGCAATATCCTGACCACACTGTGCGCAGTCCACTGGCCACCGACCTGTGTGAGCGTTGCCATGGTGACTCAGCCGTATCACGCTCAGTCCGTCCCCAGGCGCAGGCACGCCGCTGTCGCTGTAGTCGTGGACAGCAAACTTGTGAATCACGGGTTGTATTTCACGGAGGACGGCGGGCGCCGAGCGGAGGGGGACAGTGAACACCTGTGTCTGCAGTGCTGGGGGTATCTCGGTTTTGTGAACACCGGCACACCACAGGAACAGGTGTGGTACTTGCTGCGCTAGGCGTGTTACAAGGCGTGTGTGACGGGGACCATGATTCAGCCTGTTACACAGAATGGAGACATGGTGGTAGAGATGTGTGTCACACTCACATTAGACATGTTGTCAGAGATGTGTATCACACTCACATGAGACATGTTGTCAGAGATGCGTGTCACACTCACATGAGACATGGAAAGCTGATAATAGTAATGCGTTATCCACAACTTTATCAAAGATGTCACTTGATATTTTACCAATGATGACATAATTAGGATTGTACGCACATTGTTGTCATAACAACATGCAATTCCACGCATACAGTAACACGGTGGTGCGAGTTACATGAATCAGACAGTTACAACTCTCTCTCTCTCTCTCTCTCTCTCTCTCTCTCTCTCTCTCTCTCTCTCTCTCTCTCTCTCTCTCTCTCTCTCTCGCTCTCTCTCTCATGAATCAGACAGTTACAAATCTCTCTCTCTCTCCCTTTCTCTCACGCACACACACACATATATAATGTATACACACATAACACACACACACACACACAAACACGCACACACACACACACACACACACACTCACACACACTCACACACGTGAGCAAACAAACCTGCTGTCAAAGGACACCTCGTCGATCAAGACGTGCAGCTGGCCGTTTTTCACACATGCCACGAGGTCGGTGACTGCCTGATCAACATCTCCCTCCCTGTTGAAGATATCGTATAGGTGGTACGACACGCTGCCTGGTGTCAGGGAAGGCGTCGGGCCCGCGCTCAGCGACATCTCCAGCTGTTGTTTGATGGATGTGCTGACGGCCCGGGTGTCGTACAGTGTTGAGATGACGTGCACATCGTGCCCCTGTCGCAGCCACCTCACCCCCTGCAGCACTAGCACCACCGTCTTACCTGTTGGAACACAAACAATATTAAGGTTAATATATTGCAGGACAATGTGAAAACAAGGCAGTGTTAGACGTAGAGACGACTTGCACATCGTGACCCTGGTGTTAGGGAAGATGTAGGCCCACGATCAGCCACCTCAACCCCTGCCTTACCAAACTGTCTTACCTGTTCACAAACAAAACCATACAAATATACTACGAAACAGTGTGGAAGCAAGCTTTTCTACATCAAGTCCGTTTCACCTGTTGCACGCGAAACACAGCATCAGGAAAATAGAAATAAGCACACAAAAATGATATAACTGCCAAGAACATTCCTATTTTAGAAAAGTACATTACATGGAGACTAAATGAACATGTCAGTTTCAAACTGTTCTCCGTGTCAGCATGACCCAGTTAGCATGCTAACGTTAAATTAACGTTAAATTAACGTTAGCGGTAAACGTTAATTTAACGTTTACCGCTAACGTTAATTTAACGTTAATTTGCTCATGTGATAAAACGTTAAATTAACGTTAACATTTAACGTTAATCTAACGTTAATTTAACGTTAATCTAACCATAATATAACGTTAAAATTAACGTTAATTTAACGTTTTTGCAAACATAAAAATAACCAAAATAAAACCATAATATAACGGTTAGATTAACGTTATTTTAACGTTTTTTAAACGTTTATTGCTAACGTAAAAATAACCAAAATAAAACCAAAAAGAAACGTTTTATTAACGTTTATTTAACGTTTTTTTAACGTTTTTTGCTAACATAAAAATAACCAAAATAAAACGTTTTATTAACGTTTATTTAACGTTTTTTTAACGTTTGCATGCAAACATAAAATTAACCAAAACAAAACCATAATCAAACGTTCTCATGCAAACGTTAAATTAACGTTCACATGCAAACGTTAAATTAACGTTCACATGCAAACGTTAAATTAACGTTCACATGCAAACGTTAAATTAACGTTAACATGCAAACATTAAATTTACGTTCTCCTGAAAACATTAAAATAACATTTGCAAATACAAATTTGAATTAATGCACAGAAAATTCAAGATCACAAATTTTATTTAAAATTTAAATTGTTGAGGTCTTTACCAATTCAATAAGTGAATACTAATTTGATAACAGTAACACTTTTAAAATGTTGAACAATGCATACTAAATTCCTTCAATTGCTAAAACATGAAAATGTGAACTAAAAAAATATTACAACACATTTTTCAGTCTCAGTAAAATACCACAGCATAGTATTATCAATCGGGCAGACAAAAATTATGTGTGGACTTAATCTCATTGAAGCAACGCTACATTGACTAGTTTGAACTTGATAAAAAAAATCATCAGAAGGCGATAACAGGATCAGCAATTAAGAATTTCAATCACAATGCGTTGGTATGGGTTCATCAAGGTAAATACCATAGGGCTGTGCAAACTCATTATCGACAGCGATCACTGTTAATGACAAAATCAGAGATGAAAACAATACAAAGTATTTGCACAATCAGTAATACAAGCAAGTCAGTAGCACAAAATATGAGAAACAAAGGGATGTAAGCGCTATTAATGCATACACGTGTGACAAGGATGTAAAGTCTCTTGTTCATTCCAAAGCGTGTTATTCTCACAGGTGCCAAGAAAATTGCTTCCACATAATCTCACTTACTCTTGTTGCACATGTCATATAGCAGAGCAATTACGTCCCTTTGTTTCTCAGATCTTAAAATAGCGCTCTGCTTCATTTCATTAAGATTCTTGCTATCACAAAAGATATTAACATATTTTGTGGAGTAGCTAGATGAAAAACAATCATCGATGAATAAAAATTAACAAGCAGCAAGACTGCATGTTTTCTGCACCACTTTGCCAAACATGTGTGTGCACAGTGAATATTTGTTTATGAACTGTTGGTGTTAGTCCTGAATGATGGCACCCATGTAAATAAGGCTTGATGCCGGGCTGCTTTGCAAACACAGCATTCAGAAGCTGTGGGTCAGCAAAGGTGTTGAATCTTGTTAGTGAGATGGCGCGCAATGATGTCCTGTAGCACTAGCAGCTGCCTGCACTCGCTCTTTGACGCTGGTCAAACTTCTGGTCGTAGGTGAAGTCCACCTCACAGAATATGATGATGGTAATGGTGAGGGAGTTCAACTTCTGTTTGAACTATGTGGCCAGGCCCAGCTCCCTGACTTTGAAGTGGTCATAATCTTATGCAGGATACCAACCTGGGATAGAGAAGGAAAAATGGTTCTTAGTCAATGGCTGGGATTACAAACTAAATCACACACACACACACACACACACACACACACACACACACACACAACAGACACATACACTAACAAAAACATACACTTACAAACACACATACACACACATTAGCAGTAACAAACACATACAATACATGTACTAAGAAACACACCCATGTATACACACATACACACAGACACACACACACACAGACACACAGGCGCGCATACACACACACACACAGGCGCAAGTCCACATATATGCAAAATCAAAAGTCTCAGCCCAATTTGTAACAAGAGAGAAAGAGAGAGAGAGAGTGTGTGTGTGTGTGTGTGTATGTTGCAAGCATTACACAACTGATATTGAAATTAAGCACCACAGGAAAAAACAAGTCGCGTAAGGCGAAAATACATTTAGTCAAGTAGCTGTCGAACTCACAGAATGAAACTGAACGCAACGCAACGCAGCAAGACCGTATACTCGTAGCATCGTCAGTCCACCGCTCACGGCAAAGGCAGTGAAATTGACAAGAAGAGCGGTTTAGTAGTTGCGCTGAGGAGGATAGCACGCTTTTCTTTACCTCTCTTCGTTTTAACTTTCTGAGCGTGTTTTTAATCCAAACATATCATATCTATATGTTTTTGGAATCAGGAACCGACAAGGAATAAGATGAAAGTGTTTTTAAATTGATTTCGAAAATTTAATTTTCATATTAATTGTTATATATATTTAATTTTCAGAGCTTGTTTTTAATCCAAATATAACATATTTATATGTTTTTGGAATCAGCAAATGTTGGAGAATAAGATGAACGTAAATTTGGATCGTTTTATAAAAAAATTTCTTTTTTTACAATTTTCAGTTTTTTAATGACCAAAGTCATTAATTAATTTTTAAGCCACCAAGCTGAAATGCAATATCGAAGTCCGGGCTTCGTCGAAGATTACTTGACCAAAATTTCAACCAATTTGGTTGAAAAATGAGGGCGTGACAGTGCCGCCTCAACTTTCACGAAAAGCCGGATATGACGTCATCAAAGACATTTATCAAAAAAATGAAAAAAACGTATGGGGATATCATTCCCAGGAACTCTCATGTCAAATTTCATAAAGATCGGTCCAGTAGTTTAGTCTGAATCGCTCTACACACACACACACACAGACAGACACACACACACGCACATACACCACGACCCTCGTCTCGATTCCCCCCTCTACGTTAAAACATTTTGTCAAAACTTGACTAAATGTAAAAAACACGACACTGAGTTAAACAATTCACTTACTGGTCAACAGTGTGAACTTTCAGCACAGACAATGGAAACTTCGATGTTTTTCCCCCTTCTGATTGAATGACTTTGGACTTTGGTACAATCATCTGTCATCAATGAACTCATCATTCTTCCCACCAGTCCAGACACCTTCCCACCAATTGCAGACTTGTTTGTTATCTGAGCGAATAAAAGTCAATATAAATACATGTCATGTGCACAGGAATGAGAACAAGGATTCTCAGTTAGGCAACAACAAAAAAATAGGTGTGGTTACGGTAACATAGCCAAAATAAAATAGGGTAGGAAGGTAGGCAATCACTTTTTTTTTGTTTTAACTTTTTTTTCTAACGTGTACAAATTAAACCTAGTTGACAGGGAAATAAGTGTGCGACTCGGGCGCTTTCGCTTTCATTGCGTTTTCTGCACTCGTTTATTTGGGGTTTTTTGGTTGTTTTTTGACAAATGTAATAAAAAGTTATAGGGTCGGCCCAAAAAAATAGGGTAGGTCGGGTTATTTTTTTTTTTAGGCCTTATCACAAAAACAAAAACAAACAAGCACAGAATGACAACATGTTTTCCTAAATGTTATTAAACTTAAAGACAGAAAAGTTCATCATACCAGTCCATCACTGAAACAGAAACGGTTGATATATGAATTTATATGAGTGTGTGTGTGTGGGTGGGGGGGGGTGGGTGGGTTGTGGGTCTGTTGCAAGCAATAATTATACATGTACCAAATTGTACTCACTGTTTTCAAAGCTGATAATTGTAAACCTTGATGGGTTGTCCCCTTCCAACTGCATGCTTTGGTACAGCCATCCTTCAGACTGTGGCCCCCTCCCATTGCCACCTCTCTCTCTCCGATTGTAGACAGGATTTTTTTCATCTGAAAGAAATAATGTCCAATTAATACGAATTTGCACAAAGGACTGGAAACAGAATTGAAAGTAATTCTGATTTAACCAACAAATTTACAAAAGCACATTGATAGATTATTTTCCCTAATATGTTCCAACAGACAGTTGAGTAATTACAGGTCACCAGAAAGGTCCACCACTGAAACAGGTACAGTTCAAATTGGAGTTTGTATGTGTATGTAATGTATACATGTGGAAAGGGGTGGGGTGGGATGGGGGATGCGTGTGTACATGTGTGTGTGTGTGTGTTTTGCAAGCATTACACAACTGATTATATAATAATTACACAACAAATTGTTCTGTCAGTTACATTGAAAACTCATTTAAAAAACCCACTTACTGTTTTCCAATGCAAACCTTCAGCTTGTTGAAGAATGGAAATTGGTTTTGCCTTTTCCCATCCAAATGCGATGAACGGCCATGCCATCAATCAGCTCACTTTTCTTTTGACCAGTTAAGGCACCTCCCCACCAAATGCAGACAGTTTTTTTGTGGTATAAATCTGAAAGAATAAAAGCTATTTATTATGCACAACAGAATCATAAAAGGATTCTTAGTTAAAATCACCATTTCAGGCAACAACAACAATAAAGAAAAACAGCAAACACCTAAACACACACACGGTGACACACACACAGTGACACACACACACACACCTAAGAAACAAAGCAAACTTTTTAGTCTCATCAGTCATGTATTCCAAGAGATAAAAAAATACATCTGATCTAGTCTCAATAATTAGCAAATCTATCTTCCAAGTTCCATAGGCAATACGAATACTCACTCAAAGTTTGTAAAAATCTTGAAACCAGTCCAGTTATGTCTTGCGCCTTCGGTCTTAGTATTGGACTGTCCAGTCTGGTTCTGTTGGTGTATCATAGTGCTCTTGCAAAGTTCTGCCAGTGCCAGTTCCCAATCTTCCTCATCAGCAGACAGCACAACTTGCCGTTACGTCCTTTGATAAAGTAACGAAAATTCTGAGTGACCTCCCTTGATCGCCAAGGGACATTACTCTCAGTCTCAAACTTTTCACTGTGGAACTGGAATCGAAATTAAAAAAAGTTTCTGTAACAGTTTTTAACACGCTAGCAACTTCAAAGTCAGTGTGACTGCTGATACATGTATAAGATAACATGCTACACTTCAGCATATCAGGAATACACACTACAGATCTTGTGACGCTGAGGCGAATGGCAAATGGAACTTTCAGCACTGAAGAAATTCAGGTAATGTTGTGATTCATAGTTCACGATCCGTTGGCATTGTGATTGTTGACTTATTTTTCATACGAGTCACAAATATCAAAGCAATATCATGCATAACGATTGGAAAGGTGGATTTCTCTCTCTTTCTTTCCTGCCTTCTGTCTCTTTCTTTCTCTGTTTCAGTCTCTCTCTGTGTCTTTCTGTCTCTACTACTCTAGACTCTGTCTGTTAGGCCAAAAAAAAAAAATTGTCTGTTTAGGGTAACATGACCAAAAAAAGTAGGGTCGGTAGGTAGGTAAAGTTTTTTTTTTTTTGTTTTTGTTTTTTTTGGTGTAAATGCTATGTTGGCTGAACATTCACTTCTTATATTTGATGAATACATGTTTCAAAACTAACGTATAAATAAAACAGAGAGAAAGGGAGAGAAAGAAACGCCAAATGTCTCTTTTTAGCATTTTTACCTCTTTTTTTTTTTTTTTTTTTGAAATCAAAAAAAAGTTTTTGGGTCGGCGCCAAATCGATAGGGTCGGTCGGGTTACCCTAAACAGACAATTTTTTTTTTTT